>NC_142029.1:93323414-93598414 GCF_982192425.1 Myodes glareolus | reverse complement strand
AAGAAACCAGAAAGCCTGAACTGGAGACAGCATGGCCTCCTTCGGCTTCCTTTCTACATAGTAACAAGGTTAGGATATTGGCCTCCTAGGAGAGTGGAAGGGGGCAAGCGATACAAGACTGTGGATAAAGGTACTTGATAAACTAGTCTGAGACTGGACCTGCAGGAATCATGGCATACTCTCCATTTTGCAAAGAGAACTACTATGGAGGGCCTCAAGCTCAGAGACTCTGGACCCTGGAAGGGTGGCGGAGGTTTCACTTCCTGGTTTTAGTTAAATGGGAGAGAAGAGTAGCAGGACTGAGGATTCTGGAAGACAGCTCAGAGACAGCTGCAAGGAGGAACTCCCTCCCTGCAGCCCCACCAGCCCTCTCCCGCCTTCCGCCCTCTCTGGACTAGTTTCTTCCGTGACTCACTTTCACAGTTAAGCCTCCTAGAGTTGATACCTAAGCCCCAATTCCAGCCCCAAATCCTATGGGCTTTGGCTTCCAGAACCCAGGAGACATTTTAATCTAGAGGTCATACCACTTGTTCAGAGAGGTTCCTAAAGGGCACAGCGACGTCCCCCGAGGCACCACCTCCCCCCACCTGCCTGGGGGTGCTGACTGCACCCACCTTTCAAATGTCCAGACCCAGCACCCTCTGTTCTCTTCTCTCACCTGCTTTGCTCCGCTGTTAATTAAGTGTAAACTCTGGTAATTGCCACTTTGATCTGCCTCTTACGCATTTCTCCTCGATTTCTGTAATCATTGCTGTCACCCTACCCCAGAACTTTGATTTTTTTTTTAAATCTGGGCTATTTTAGAAGCTTCTTATCTTTCTGTCTCTCCTGTCCCCAGTCCTTGCAGACAATGATTGTTAGTTACCTCATCAGCCCCAACTCATGGCTCTGAGGCTGTTTGGTGTCATGCCAGTACTGAAGGCCAGCCTCAGTCTATGGAATGGGCTGGCTTCTCACCTATCTGCCAAGGCCTTGTCTGTCTTTCTTTTTTTTAAATTTCTTGTCTCTTCACTTCAGGCTGAGTGATTACCTGGGGATCCCCTGGGAATTATCAGACAATGAAGAAGGCTAAAGTTTCCCCTTTGTGTCTCTGTGTATAGTGGCCACCGACATTGTTGGGCACTTTGGAGTCACAGACACCGCCCTGCTCCATTCCCTATGACATCACACTCACTAAACCTGTGAAAAGACAGGTGTTCCGGTTCTGGTTTAGACAAGATGAAGGTGCTGCTCAGATAAATTTAGACAGTTTAGCCAAAATGTAGAGGCAGGTCCTGAAGCCTGGGCCAACTGTCCACGGTTTGTGCTTCTTGTTTCGGTGGTTTCCCTGTCTCTGGATTCTCCTCCCCATTCTATAAGTGAAGCCCCACCTGGCCCGGACACCTTCCCTAACGCCCCTCTCACGCACTTCCGATGTACGAGGCTTGCTTCCTGCATGCATCCATCTTCCTTACCACTTCTGCACTTTCACTAGAAGAATGGTTGGGTCATCTTCACTCTTGTGAGTCACACCCGGGGAGGCTAAAAATCCTCAATGGCACAGGAAGGGCACCTTACTGCTATTACTTCCCCAGAGGTGCCGGACTTGGCCCAGAGCTTGACACTAAACATGCATTCCTGCGTCTCTGCCATGGAGTCTTGGGGCCTGAGCCCAACTTGGCTTCTGTAGGCTACACCATCTGGACCCTGAGAGCCAGACTAGTTTCTTGATCTTATTCCACTCATAGACCTCATTTTCCACAACGGACAAGGAGCTGACACACACTCCCAGGTCAGCCCAGGGTGCCATCTGCGACGTTGTGCAGATCTGTGGCCCTGGGAGAAATTGTGTTCAGGCTTCCCCGGCGACATAAAGGTCAGCTCTGGCAGGCTTACCGAGATCCATTCATGTGGTCATACTCCCGCTTGACATTGACCCTGACTGGCTGGTTGATCCACTCCTGCTGTGGTGGCAGTGGGTTGATTTTGTGGGGCTGCCCGTAGTCAGGACTCCCCGAAGCAGTCATGTCTGCCTTGGGGAGATGGGCTGCCGCTCCGTATGCTGAATCAAAGAGGGACTGGTCGTCACTCACCACCGACAGAGCCTCCTGCAAGCAGAGAGGAGAGACAAAGTTTAACATCACTCTTTATCCAGGCTAATGGCACCCCTACTCTAAGATGTCCCAGGGACATGGGACTGCCCAGTCATGAAGTAGCAATTGCCCGTGTTGGATGGATTCATGGTGTCAAGGGGCTGGCTTACCCCTATGCCAGTTTATGGAGTTCATTTGTAGGTGACCTTGGGAAGAAAAGTGTCTGAGCAGTGAGTGGCACGGAAGAGCCCTAAAAACAGGTGCCCTTGTTGAATGTGCAGGCTAGGAGTCTCATAAGAGAGAGCGGAGACGGGAGGCTGAGCACAGTAGTGGAGCAGATGGCACAAGTGTGGGCTCTGATTGCCAGAAAGACAGCAGCACAGCTTACTAACTGTGTAGGATAGTCAAGGTGCTAGCGGAGATGAAAATGAGCGTTTACTTCACAAGGGAGGCCAGATAGAGCCACTCGAGAGGTTGTCTAGATCTGGGCCACACAAGGGAATCAGGGAAGCCAGAACTTCAGCTAGGTCAATTTCACTGTTCTCATAGGTAAGCCAGAGTAGCTCTTTTGCTGAATTGCTAGGTGGATTAAATGGACAATTCTGGCCCAAGTGGTGTGCTGAGGTCTTGCTATCAGGTACGAGCATGCCCTGCAGATCTTAGGGTTGATTTTCAGCTAAATAACTCAGGAGAAAGCTCAGATGTATAGAAGAGGCAGACAGTGTAAGGTCTCAGAAAGGGACTGTGATCTTCCAGATCACACCGTCTCATCTCCCGGTTCAGGGGAGGCTTTTGGTAGTGGGTTGTGAAAAGCAGCCTTACTCCTCCCAGAGACTGTGTGCCCATCAAAGCTTGGGGACAAGATCCCCCAATTACTCCAAATCACATTTAGCCACAGGAATCCAAGGTCATGGTCAGGAGTACAACATTCATCAGAGCCAAGGAAAGCACAGACAAAAGCTGATCATTTTCCAGAAGAAATGGTAGCAATCTATAATTGCCTGAACATCTACACATCCTATTACATGAAATCTAGTTATGAAAAAGAGGAGTATATGGGAAATAGCTATAGCAAAGTCAAGCACAGAGCAACACTCTAGAGACACTAGCAAGGATAACCATTAGCATTCAAAAAACACTTCTGTTGGACTCTTGCTTCATACTGGACTCTGTTCCCTCTCAAACTCACATGTCAAAGCCCTAACCGACTCCCTTAGATTGTGGCTCTACTTGGGAATAAGGCTTTTAAGGATATGATGAAGTCAAAAAGAGAACATGAAGGCAGGCTTTACATCCAATTGACTCTCTCATTATAATTAGAGATTTGGACACGCATAGACCCCAAGGATGGCTGTATGCGGAGGACTGACCACACGAGGGATGTAGGAAAGCGATTATCTGTAAGCCAGAACAAGAAGCCTCAGAGGAAGTCAGCCCTGCCGGCACTCTGACCTTGAATTTCCAGTTTCCAGAACTGTGAGAAAATAAATTTATGTTGTTCAAGCCACTTAGCCTGTGGTGTGTTGCTATGGCAACCCTGCCTTTACTAAAGAACAGAATAATAGATGATGAAACCTTTTTTAAGTCTTGAGGTTTGCCCACTTTCCCTACATAATTCATATCTCTGCCTGGATGGCATTCTCTAAGTCAAATATGCTTTGTATGCCTGGTTGTCTTTTATTCAGACCCAATGTGAGCTGGGACCTTCCTGTTTTCACCTGCTGGCCCTGAGTAATGTTCAGGTGAAGGCCGTGGCTTTGGGGACCATTTGTATTTTGGCTATTAGATCCATTCTTCATTTCAGTTAAGGTTCTGCTCTGAATTTGTGTCTCAAACAAATTTAAACTTCTACCTGGGCATCTAGTGTACAGCTCCATCTTGAAAAAATATAAAGTTATGACCTTACAGAGGGCCAAGCATGAATCTTTGCCATGACTTGGGTGCCACCCAAGATTCAACAGTCTACTTTGATAATAAAAATGCAGACCAAGCCCCAGTTCTAATGCCAGAAGCAGGTGTCTGTTGTGGAGAGCAGTTTATAACCCTGGTTGATCACTATCAGTCTCGGGAGCACCAGCAGAACCCTGGAGATCTGAGAAGCAGAAGCAGGCGCAGGGTGTTGCGTGGAGAGCTGTCAGTCCCCGTCATCACTGCCTTAAAAACAGGGAGGTCAGAAGCAGGAAATGCGGGACACACAGATGGCGCAACCAGGACACACAGCGAAGAGCTCGCACCCGGGAATAAATGGGAGCTAAGGCTTGGGAGGCAGAACTTTCTGAGACTCCTTAAGGAAGTGAGGTGTGCAGTAAGAAGAAGCATATCGACACATCATGGGACAGGATGCAAGAGCAGAAGGGGCATGAAACCAGTTGGAATTCATTTTAGAATAAAAATTTCCTTTAAAATATAGCTCCAATCCCAGGTGACGTTAGTTAAGAGGAAGAGAGTGAGTGCCCTGATTTGTCCCCAGACGCCCCATACTTCTGACCCTTGTTCCTAGACAGCTACATGTGCACAGATCTGTCTTCCTTCACGGTGCTCTTACCCTCTTCCCTCCTCCAGTCCCTGGTGCCTATTCTCAGGCCAGATCCAGTTGCTCTGAAGGCTGTGAATACAGCTTGTCCCCAGACATTCTTCCTCCAAGAACTCTCTGCATTTCTACCAGGGAAAGTCTATGCTCAGTCACTTACATTTCAAGAGCTCAGCCCTGCCCTGTTTGTCATGTGATCCGTAACTTCTCGCGACAGCCTCTGTGTAGTTCCAACTGCTTTCACAGGGCTCTTTTTCTCTACTTAGTGCAAACTTTCCCAAAAATGTCCTGACTTTCTGGAGTTTTTAACATAAACAGACACACAGATACACAGACACGCAGAAAGACACACAGAAAGACACACAGATACACAGACACTCAGACAGACGCACAGATACACAGACATGTATACACAGAAACACAAACAGACACACAGACAGACACACAGATACACAAATATACAGACACACATACACAAACACACACAGACATACAGACACACAGATACACAAACAGACAGACATGCAGATACACAGACACACAAGCACACACACAGAGACACACAAACACACAGACGCTCCACATGCATATGTGCACACACACACACTGGGGGGACTGATTCTATTTGCAATCATGGATAGACAAAGGGCTGTCTCTTTTGTGTGGAGAACAGACAGTAGATGAATGAGGCTAGAAAGAGAGAGAATAAAGGAAAAAGTTTTGCTTTCTGTCTGACTTTTGGACTGAATCTGAAAGTCAACCTAGTTAGGATAAGTTGTCAACAGCAATACAGTAACATATTTGGGGTGATGCGGTCCCAAACAAGGTGATTTAGGGCTCACATGAAAAATTACAGTTGTGTAGGACATTCTTGCCATGCCTGTAAGAAAACAGCATCCCTTTGTCATTCAAGTCAGAGACCATGCCCTCAGTGCCCTGCCACGTCCATGAGGGACAGTGACAGAGAGGGGCCCTCTCCAAACTGCCTTGGTGATAATGGGCATCAATGAGGGCCACAGGAGACAGGGAGATTGCAAGGAAAGGAATTGGTGATGGGTGATGGTGGCAGAACTTTGGGTCACCACTGGGGACTGACAGAAGTCACTGTGGGTAATGAGATGCCAGAGCAGGTACCAAGGTGCAGCTGCAGCAGGCAGGTGACAGTCACTGTGCTGGGCATTCCTGCTGTCCCTGCTCCAAATAGGCTCAGAAGTCAGGATGGGCTGGTCCCTCAGCCCCAGAGCTGTACACCCAGAAGGTGACATCTGGTCCCTACTCCAAGCTGTTAAGTGTTCTAGCACATCGGTACCCTGTGGTGTCGTCTTTCCCTAGAGTTTTTTCAGAGGAACTGCTGTGGTAGCAGGCTGAGCTCTGAGCCAAAGCAGTGGAGTGGCGGGAAGCCTGCTTCTGCCCAGAAAAACTTCCTTCCCACAATTCTCTGTTGGTGCAGGGAGCCAGTGGATGTACACCACCATATGGGCAAAGTTCTTACTAATTGGAAAATTAGGTTTATATGAAACATCTAATTCAGCCCTTGCAGCAATATAATGACAGCAGTATCTGTTTTCACCTCAGTATTTGTTTCAGGTGATAAAACGGACTTTAAGAGAAGTGAAGTAACTTGTTTATGTATACAGAAAATGAGGACTGTAGTGGTATTTCATTTGTATTTTTATAATTAAAGCTTGCCTGAGGATCAGAAAAGTAAAACAACCACACTGGCCAGACCAGCAGCAATGACACACACCTTTAATCCCAGCAGCCACACTAGTTTGCCATAGAAACCAGGCAGTAGGGGTGCACACCTTTAATCCCAGAACTACAGAGAATTATAAAATGGGAGGGGTCAGCTCTCATCTGTCTCATTCTGAAATTCCTGGAGGCAGCTATGCCATTTTCAGACTGAAGTTGATGCAAGACCTAGTCATCGACAGCTTTGTTTTTCTGCTCTTCAGGTTGAACCCCAATATCTGTCTCTGAGTTTTTATTAATCGTGGCATCAGAGGATTATATGGGATTTCAATCCAGGCCTTCCGCTTGGGCACAGAAGCACTGCCATTCCCCGGGTCCTTTGTGAGAACGTTTGTTTTCTGGTGAGAAAACCAGACCTTTGAAAGTGATTTTTACAACTTCAATTTTTAGAGTCAGAAAGAGTCTAACGATCAATCCAAGTGCCATTATTGTCCCTCTAATTCCCAGTGACATGTCTTTATACTGCCAGAAACTTGTTTCTCACCTGTAGCTTGGGGATGGTAACCAGCCCTGACCTGGTGGGTTGTAAAAGAAAGCAGAGTCTGGGTACACTGCCTGATCATCAGTGCTCTACACTCAGGTTTAAAGCAGGTACCAAGAGATGACCTGAGCGTGTTTGTGTTGATGGTTGGGAGGGGACTAGAAGGAGCCTGGACAGTTGCTTCCTCGTCCCCTGTGTGTTTTCTCAGAAGGCCAATAGTTCAAGGAGAGAGGCAAATTTGCCAGTCGCCTTTTTCTTTTTGAATCTGGGACAGCCTTTTATTTTCTGACCGTAGACATCAGTGATGTCTAGGTGTGGCCTTGGACCTGCAGGGCTTTCAATAGCAGTACCTGGGCACCTGGGCTCAGCCACAGCACTAGCTGCCCTGTCTTCCAGCTTGCGGATGGGGCGTTTTGGAAGTCCCAAGCCTCCATGGTCATGTGAGATAATTCTCCCGATAAGCCTAATTATGATCTGCTCATCAACTTGTCTCTCTTATTGATCCTGTTTCTCTGGAAGTCCTAATTCAGGTGGAGAGCTGGCTCCAGAGTGCCAGGAAGAATTCCTCACGGAAGAATGCAGAGTAAGTCAGGCCTTGGAGATGCTGTTGCCTATTCCAGGAAATCGGTGGTATTAATCTACTCCTCTATATACTCCCCATCCAACCTCAGACTCCCTTCTGTATTTCTCTAACCACAGTTTGTCTAAACATAGGTTAGCCCTCAATGTATCTATCAGTGCAGGGCATTGTGCCCCCATTTGGAGAAGCGCTCTCTGACGCTTTAAGGTGGAAAGAATGATTTCCTTCCCAGGGTTCCCGTATTACAACCGTCCCCCACCACAGCTGCTGCCGTCCTGTATCCCCATAGGTACTTCATACCAGAAGGCTACAATCATGAACCATCACTGCCTGCAGACTTGTGATCTTATTTATTTTCCAATTATTATACTTAAACCCATAGGTGGCCCACAATGTCCCATTCAAGTCTCCCCTCCTATGCCTAGAGTAGTACTTGGTACCCGGTAGGCACTAAGAAAATGACTGAATGAATGAGTCAGAGAGGCAGTGGATGGATGAATGAGAAATCATATGCCTATGATTTACCAACTTTCATCAACTTTGCACCTTTGAAAATATTCCAACTCCACATAGGAACTAGGAAGGGAGAGCGACGAGAGCAGGCACATTTTGTCTCGTTCCCAGGGTGGCCTCAGAATCCTGTCCAGGGCCCATCCAGTTAAACATTCAGCGCCCGCTTGTTGGATGAACAGACAGGTAGTAGGTATTTGAGGAAAGCTTGGCAGGCCTGTTTGGGATGCAAAGCAGCTAAATCTGAACCTTGACCACGGTGGCCATTTTCCAAGTACTAGCCACAATTCTTATGCTATTATTTACATCCCTTAAAAAGAGAATCTACATGAGGAAGTTGAGTGGTCATTTGGGATGAGCTGTGGACCTCTGACTTGCTCTCTCCCCACAGCCTCATAGCCTTTTTGGAGCAAAGGACTTGGTCATCTAAAGGTAGACTTTTAAAAATCTTTTCCTCCTTTTGGTCATGGTGGATTTTGTTTTTCTCATAGCACCTTCCCTTCTGAGTCTCTCTCTCTCTCTCTCTCTCTCTCTCTCTCTCTCTCTCTCCCTTTCTGTCTTTCTATCTCTGTCTCTCTTTTCTGTCACTCTGTATCTCTCTCTCTTCTCTCTGACTGGCTTGGGCCCTGCCATTTTCAAGCCCCACCTCCCACAGTGCTGACCAGGAGCTCCTGACAAACTCTACCTTGGCTCTGTCTGAGGCAAAGGAGAAGAAAGCACCCTAAGAATCCTTGTCAAGATGTTTGGGGGACTCACACTAAACCAAGCATGCTCAGGTGCTCAGGAGCCACTGGAAATAAAGACCAGCACTCTGTGTTTTGTTTGTTGGTAGTTGTTTTTGTTTTTCTTTTAACTGACATCAAACAAAAGGTTCCTTTTCAAAGGTTAAAGATCTAGGTTAAAGATCTAGCAGGTTGGGTAACTGTTAGAATCTGAAACAAGCATATGTTCATTTTCTAAAGAGAATCTGCTTCACCATGCTGCGTTTCCATTCCTCCTCCCAAGTGAGGGATGCTGATCCCTTGTAGGCTCTGCCTTTTCCATAGCTCCAGCCTGAGTTGAGGCCTCTGGGTGGCAGAGACAAGACTCTTTCGATAGCTTCACAGCCAAGAGAGGGGGTCTCTGTGGCCAACAAAATGGAGACAATAGAGCTAGCACCTGTTTGTATTTGCACTGTTGACACAGCACAGGCTCAGTCAATCCCAGAAGTAACCATACAAGTGACGGGTTCACTAAAAAAATTTTACCTCTCTTGGGATTAGTCACATAGATACATGTGCTCATCTATCTATACACACACACGCTTATTCCCCTTCCATTCATAAATACATCTCGCTTTTGCCTTCCTTAGCTAAGTTACCAGTTACTTTCCGTGTCAGTTGAATGAAGGTCTTGGTCTAAATATTGTCATAGGATGAATGATGAGCCAACAAGTCCATCCCCAAAAAAGCTTAGCTAAGGCAGACGTGGACAAAGCTTTAGAGAGGCAAAGAAAAGTATCCAGAGTGTTTGATGGTCTCCACGTCCTATTCAGGAACATTCCAAGGAAATTTTCATCACACATCATCCTGCAAACAGGAGGATTGAAATAAGACTCACGGGTCCCTGTGATAGAAGACAAACTCCAGATGCCTGTTCCATTTCCACCTGCATTAAGCTGAGTTTCCATTTCTAACCGAGGGAAGGGGCAAGACACGGGGCAAAGAGGCAGTAATATCCCACGGACTCATCCCTCTTCTTTCCCTCTGTCCTGTCCTGGATCTTGTAAGGACAGTTTCAGTGTCTGATGAACTTTGCTGGAGGTGAAGGGGACAAGAAATGTCCAATTCCCTGTGGCTACACCTGTTCAGTGGGTCCACGGAGCTCCCAGACCAGTGCGCTGCAAAGCTAATCTCTGGTACATCCGCTACTCGGCTACTTGGGGTCACCGTGGGGAACACAGGAGGTTTGGCGTTTTATTGCATTCTTTGCATAATGATATGAATTTCCTTCTCTTGTCAACCCGAGGGCATGCAAAATGCTGACAACTCTCTTCCGAGCTGAGCGGCCTTCTTTGCTTTGCGAGCTTTTCTGCATCAGGGGAAACTCCAGCCTGCAGTGGAACTCTCCAAAGCGCAATGAAGTTCCAAGAGGGGACCCTGCTGTGTTCTAGGGCAAGCCTTCTGTTTCCCTTTCCTCATTAGTCACTGCCCACGTGCCCACTCCTTGCCCATTATTTCCCTCTCCTGGAGGCCCAAAGGGGAAGGGAATGAGAAGATAATTTAGTGGAAATTGGGATAAGGAACAAAGTCGGAAACACCTGTTGGTCTCCATGCTAGCGAGCCTTAGTTATATTTTACTCCAAAAGGCTGTATTGGTGTTTACAGTGTCTTTATTTCCCTTTCCTTCTTTAATAGCTACTTTTTCTTATTTCTGGAACCCAAATACCCAACAAGAAGCAAATTAAAAAGGAAGGGGCTTATTCTGACTTATGGTTTGAGGTGTTCCCATTCACCGTGGTGGGGATGGTATCGCGGCAGGAAAATGAGGTGGCTGGTCACATTGCATTCATGGTCAGGAGGCAAAGAAAGACAATTGCTACAGTCCAGGTTGCTTTGTCCCCTAGAATCCCAGCCCATGGGATGGTGCCACCCATATTCAAGTAGATCTTCCTTTATCAGTTAAACCTTTCTGGAAACATCCTCACAGACAGCCCCAGAGACATGTTCCGATGGAGACTTGAAATCAACCAAATGGCAATGAAGATTAACCACTGCACCCTGGGAGCCACAAGGAAGTTTGTGGCTGCGTCACCAAATTTAGAAGGGGTCCTGCTTGACCTCCGAGGCTAGACTATGGACAGCTCTAGCACTTCTGCCCACTGCATATTAGTCCTTGGGAGTCATCACCAGGCTACAAGGATGGCCAAAGTAATTCAAGAACTGTGTGGGGAGGACCACACACCCACATAGGGTGGAGCTGAGGCTATCAGCTCTCAGTTGGAATTAGCCTCCAGACTGTAAGTGACCATGAACCATGAAATAGAGTGGATGGAGCTCCTGAGTCCTGTGCCACCAGGTCTGGCAGTCCTTCTTTTATGTAGCTATAGTGACTGGAAATGTTCTATAGTTAATCGGTGGCAAGAGAACACATACTCAAAGAATATTGGGGATAACTGAGTGTCCTTTTACTATGGCTTGTGACACAGTTGGAGTTAGCACCAGGACTGAGAGGGTGGAGAAACTGAGGCACAGAGAATAGTCTAGGTTCACGCAGTGAAAGGGAACCAACATTGGATAAGTTCCCCTGATGAATGTGTTGTAGAGATATTCTCCATCGGGAGGAAGCAGCTGTGGCCGTAGCTCAGAAGCACAGTGCTCACCTAAGCTGGTACACTCCTAGACTTATCTCCAATACCATGAAGCAAAACACCAAGCAAACAAAGACCATGTCTTTAGACTAGACGGCTAAAGAGCCAGGCGTGGTGTCCCACTCTTGTGTCCCAACACTCGGGACACTAAGGTTAGAAGGAATCAGCGTTTGATGAACTGGTCTAGGTCACTTAGCGAGATCTGATTTTAAAAAGTAAAACTGAAATCGGTATTATTCAATTCATTTCCAAGAGAATTGCAACCATGGACCTTCAAGATGTGGCTTGGGAGTCTCATGGTACTGAAAAGGAAAGCAAAACCTAAGGCGACACAAGACTTGTCTGAGGTGCCTTAACTCTGGAATTTTTGCTCTAGTCGCCAGGCCACCAGGATCATATGCACTTCAACCATTTCCAGTTTGCCCTCTCTTGTCCCAGGACACACACACACACACACACACAACCCAACTGTTCTCATAGCCTTGGGAAGCTTGGCTTGCCTTGAGTCATTTTCTTGCTCACCTCCCATCCCCCACTCTGAGATCTCTCTCTCTCTCTCTCTCTCTCTCTCTCTCTCTCTCTCTCTCTCTCTCTCTCTCTCTTCTACCATGGTGTGAATGTGTCTCCTGTGGTTCCTGCCTTCAGGAATAGACTACTGTCACCATCCCTAAAAGTGGTTTAGTCACAAGGGCACCCAGTTCAGCTCCTCTTCCTCACAAGTACTTCTCTCTCTGTCTCTCTCTCTTTTGTTCTCCGCTCTTGTTTTCCCCCAACCTTTCCTCACTTTTCATCTTTCACCCTGTGAGAACAGCACAAGAAAGCCCTCACTAGATGGGCTTACATCCTCCCATCTGCAGAACTCTTGAAACAAATAAATATCTTTTTTATTAGAATAGCCAGCTTGTGACATGATGGTAGAGCAGTACAAAGCACACAAAGACAGGCTCCCTATCTCAAATGGCCACTTAGTGGGGAGGGAGCTTCTGCAGTGGATGGATGGCCCAGAGAAAGGTGGGAATGAGATTCCACTGACAACAGGAGTCCTCGTAGATGAAAAGATTGTTTCTTAATACACTAAGAGGATGGGCCTAAGTGACTTTGAAGTCAGGATTCCTGAGGCCTCTCAGAACACGCCACACACCAGGACCCAGCATCCTGGCCTCGGACTAACTCTGCCTCCCATCAGATGCTCCTCCAGGTCTCTCATGGGTGGGTGGATGCCTGTTCACTCTGAGTTTTCACCGTCACTTTTTTGACTGTAACCACATTTAAAGGGCATTTCTAAAGATCAAAGTCCAGCTCTCCTCCCACAGAGAATGATCATAGCGCTAAGGAGAAAAAGTGCTGAGCGTGGAAACTCACAGAAAGGGGGATAGGAGACTTTACTGTGTCCCCAGAAGAGGATATTTCACGCTACGGTTTCACTTTCTGTTTCTCCCCGCCCCCTCCACATGCACACGTTGTATGTATATGTGTTGACTTGCATACATATGTGGCAGTCAGAGGTTGTTATCAGGTGTCTTCCTTGTTCATCCTCATTTTTTAAATGAAATCTGTTTCACACAATATACTTTGATCATAATCTTTCCCCTCTCCCCTTTCTATCTTGCACTCACTGGTTTGGAAAGACTGGCTGGCTAGTGAGCTCCAGGAATCCTCCTGTCTCTGTATTTCCAGAGTTAGGGCTGTGGACCACATGTTTCCTCATCTGGGTTTAATATGGGTGCTGGGGAACCGAACTTGGGTCCTCACGCTTGCAAAGCAATCTGCTATCGACTCAGCTCTTTCCCTGATCCCTGCTTTCTAGTTCATCTCAGTGAATCTGACCATGCAGAAATCTGCTCCTTTTTAGAGGACAGTGGAGACTGGGGTCTTGGTTAAGTTCTGTTGAGTTTATATTCTCCCATCTAACCACCTGGGGACAGTCCCTTGAGATACAGAAGTGGAGGTGACCTAAGGTAGACCCCATATTGCCACAGGACTGGGTAGAGTGAAGGTAGGCTGTTGACTGACTGTGGTAAAGAGCTTGGAAATGCTCTTCCTCATGCTGCCAGGCCTGGTCCCAGAAAGCCAGAAAGGGTTAAAAAAAAAAAACTCTGAGTGCCACAGGAAGTGATGATAGAAGACAATGCTCAGTCAAGAGCAGAGCCAGGGACCACAGGTCAGCCTAGCTCAGGTGAGCTGCCGTTCAGAGGTCAATGAGACACAGCATACAATATAGTGTCTGTTTTGCTGTAGGACTCTGTTCTGCCTGATTTCTGCAGGTGGCAGCACCAGGCACATGAAACACTGGTGGACTCGTTCTCTCCACCAAAACTCATGCAGAAACTTGACCCCAAAGGTCTATTTTAATCGTATATAGAGGTAAGGGTTCAAAGAGTAGTCTGGGGTACATGAGGTCTTGAGGGTGGGGCCCTTGTGATTGGGTTAATGATTTTATCAGTAGGGGAAAAAAAGACCCAAGTTAGGGAGCTGGCTTTGTCTCATTAGTTGCCCACACCAACTCATAGTTTAGAACTCCTACAGTGAGTGTTCTCGTCAGACCCCAGGAGATGCTGACGGCATGCTCTTGGGCAGAAAGGCCTCTAGCACCATGGGGAAAGGAACCTTTATTGTTTATAAGTCACCCAGTCCTGGTTTTTAGTTATAGCAATGGAAAATAGATCAAGACACTTTCCCCTGGTTGAGTCTCTCCTCTCTCAATCCCATCTCAGAGGACTGTGGATCTTCTAGAACCTTGCTCCAAAACAGAGTGCATGTTTTTTGTGGGGGTGTTATATGAACATCAAGAGATGTGAATATGTCCCTGACCTGGAGAATAGTTTTTTTGAGCTGAGGATGGAGAAGGTGAGCCAGGAGCAGCCTGTCTCCTGCATAGCAGCCCTGGCCATATTTGCCACAGTCAAGGTTATGGAGAAGGCACAAGGAAGAAAGTCCCAGACTCCTCTCCTGATTTTGCTGGCTGCCGCATTTAAAATGTTGCGCTAAGTGGGACTGTGGTGGTGCACACCTTTAATCCTAGCACTTGGGAGGCAGAGGCAGGTAGGTCTCAGTGAGTTCAAAGTCAGCCTGGTCTACAAAGCGAGCTCCAGGATAGCCAGGACTGTTACATAGAGAAACTCTGTCTCAAAAAAACCAAAAGGAAAAAATGTATTCTAACAAAAGGCACCGGTTACCAGTTGGGATTCGGGATGGTGGACAGCTGTATTGGTTGAGGGGCTTCGGCCAGGTTACCTGTTCTCTTGGTTCTGGACCTTGTGAGCTATCTTCATGTGTTTTGATGATGTCAAATGCTCAGATTTCCCTGACCACACAAAGTTGAAATTCGGAAGCGTGACCACAGTGCTTCCCATATCATAGTCTGAATTTCTCTGACTGAGGAGGTGACAGAGATGAAGAGAAGCCTGGAGCCAGGACAGAGGTCCTGAGCTTTCCTGCCCCTTCCCTTGAGAGACTGGCCTTTAAGAAGTTCCCCCTGAGGCTTAGTCTGTAAGAGTTTTACCTGGCAGTTGGACCAGGACCTCAATCAAGGCCCGAAGAAATACCTGAAGACCCTGAATGACTAGGGAAGGAGATGAGGAGGCCATGTAAATCTGAAAGTCTGCTCCCTCCCCAGGGACAGACAGATGCTTGTCCTTCAGGGAAGTGACATACTTCCTGTCGATTTGCCTAAGCATTGGGGAGAGGAGAAATCAGAGGTGGCTGGTGCCCTGAGGTATTTGACTCCTGGGGTCATGGGAGCTTTCTTTTTGCTCAGATACTGGTTCTGATACCATCAGCTCCCCCAAAGAGCAGGGCAGTACCAGCCTCCCTCTTCTGCTTCTCCCTCTGTGGCTAAAGCACTCCCCAGCATCTAGTGGGTTGACAACCTATTCCTTATGACAATCATGATGAATAAAAATCCTCGAGTATGATGGGTAGGGCAGAGACACGCTCTCGCTCACCCAGAACCTCTTCCACAGACTGACATCTTGCTTTCTGTACTTTAAGCACATTTCAGGAAGCCTTGACCATGACTCTCTATCCTGGCCTGGTCCTCTCTTTCAAAGCCAGTCACATCCTATGGCTATTTCCAATGCAAAGCCACTGAGTGCTTTTGTCAAACAACAATTTGAGGTCTTTTCCTCAAAAGCCATAGCCTGATCCTTCAGTTTTCTCATACGACAGTTACCATGGCGAACAGCGACCTCAGAATCACCAGAAGACCTGGAGGAAAAATCCACATGAGGGAACCCTCTGCTCCCATTCCCCCACCAGACTTGAGGAACTGCCTCCAACAGGGTTTCTCAACCTGCTGGTCTCAGACCCCACAGGGGCCGCCTATCAGATATTTACAATAAAATTCATAAGAGCAGCAATATTACACTCATAAAATAGCACTGAAATAATTTTATGGTTGGGGTCACCACAACATGAGGAACTGTATTAAGGGGTCACAGCATTAGGAAGGCTGGGAACCGCTGACCTAGAAGGAGGATGAAAGGAGAGGCAGCCCCGTGAAGTGAGGCATCCTGCTCACACTGATCAATAGGGAGGCCTGAGCCAATAGGCTCAGCTGGGAGATGGTCATTTCAGCTTGATGGGCAGAGCAGACACAGAGACTCCACGCTACTTCATTTCCTCCTGAGGTGTGGAGAGGAGAGATTCCTGGATCCACTTCCCCAGTCTCCGTGACTGTTTCTTTTCTATGATTCACGGCGGGGAGGCAGGCTTTGTGACCTCATGCCCATCAAGTGGGGAGCAGCTTGGCCTTGAGTCCTGAGGGTGCAGTATTTCTAGCTAGCACATCTGGATGAACCATTCTATCCAAGGTGTTTAGTTTTTCTGTGGCCCCGGGGCATATGGTTACCATATTGTTACGGCTACATGTGGCAAAAACCTCGTGGCTGGGAGGAATGGAAGGAGGTGGGGTCTGAGGAGGACTGTTTCTGGCCTGGCTCAGCAGCTCAGGGTCTCTGCCCATCTCCTGTGCTGTTTGTCTTGGTCCTCGTTAGCCTCACCTGTGTTAGCTCCTGCCCTGTGTTCCCATTGAATCTCTCTCGCTTCTTCTGCATCCTGATGTCCAGTTTAAAACGCTCCTCTCAGATACCAGAACTCCCTGTCCCTCTGCTGTCACTTGTCACCTTTAAGTGGATGCCTGACACTTTGTCTGCTCCTTGGGTATCTGTAAATACGAGGGTGAGAAGCAGTTTTCCTCCCTTGCACTGGATCCAGCTTTCCCCTCATACAGTTGCCTTGGCCATCCCCTCCGCCTAGTCAAAGCCGACACACTCACAAACTGCTCATCTTTCCAGCCCACTTCCTGACACTGCAGCAACCTCTCATGCGGCCTGAGGCCTGACACATGCTCCATCTCCACTAGCAATTTGGTGCTTTATCCCTTTACGTCACACTATTTCTTTCATTTTGATCTCCAAGTTATGTTTTTCATTGTAGTTTTACATATATTTCCATTCTACTTCACTATCTAGATCGAAAGTGTTTCAGACATAGATTTTTGTTTACGCTTTCCTATACACATTTATTACCACTTACTACCTATGTGCCTTGCTTCTTCATCCATAGAATGGGCACAATGATGGACGATCCTCCAATGGACTGCCTTGAGTTAATGTGTCTAAAGGACCCTTGCTGTGCTGGCTACTAGAGCGGAATACCCAACTGTCATCCTTGGATGTTCCCCTCAGCATCAGAGTGTCAGAATCTGAATTCTGCACCTATCGGATGAAAATCCTGTGACCTTATATGAGTTCTTTAATCTGTCTGTGCTCCAGTTTCTTCTTCGGTAAAATTGTTTAGTATGCTACCAAATAGTATCGAATAATAGTTTCCTAACTCTGGCCTATTAGGCTGTAGGCATTCCCTAAACATAATCTTATTGCTATTTATGAGTCTGCTATAGGAAGACACCTCATCTGCCTACAACATTAAAGGACCAAGGTGGATGACTTGCAAACTGGCTCCCAGGGTTTAGAATCTAAATCTAAAGTCTGTTGGTGCAGTAACCCTCCGATCCTGTCTGCTTGGAACCTTTCACTTCATGCCTGCTGGGCTTGGAAAGGCTAAAGTACCGCTGTCCCAAGTGAGATGACACATTATATAGCCATCCAGTCTACTTGCAAACATGGGTATTTCTGTGCGTGTCAGCTCTGCGGGCTCCTCAACGGCCACCGTTGCTCTCGACACCAGGGGGAAGGTGAGGGGAACCGAGGACAGCCTGGTGCGCGTAGGAGAAGGCAGTGTCCTCTCCTCGTAAGGTTCAGACATCATCTCCGGTGCACAGCTGGCCTCTCGGCTGGCAGCCACCCTCAAAGCTGTCACCCACTGAGCTGGCCTTCATCCTCGTTTTACTCAAGTGCCAAAGCTATTCAGTCTGGCACCAGGACCTCCTGTCTCTCAGCATCCATCTATAGGAAAAGCAGATATTTTGTGAACAGGCCCTGCCATGGCTTGCCAATGAAAACACCGAAGTAGGATTGCGTGGAGAGACCATTTTTGTCAGCCTCAATAAAGCCATTTGAACAGCTACTCCAGTTGAAGCCTGCTGATGGTTCCTAGGGACTCGGGACTGGTCTAGTTACTCCACTGAAGGCTCTTAGTGTTCTACTCTTGGAAACTTCGAGAGTTTCTACTCGTCTTGCCCAGCCGAAGCCATACTTGTCTTGGTAGCTATGAGACTCAACCCTTCACTTTCCGAAGCTTTATGACAAACGGGAAATTAATTACAAGATGGAGACGAAGTGACCAAGACTCATTAAAAAGTTTCTTATCTCTTCTTCCAGACTCCAATATCCATTACCTTGTCTCCCAATGTCAAAAGCTATCATATTCTCATATTGCTATGCTGTTTTGTTTCTGCATGCTTGCCAGCTCCCGTACTTAGGATTCTCTCGCTGGTTCTCAGAGAGGGCCAGTCAATGGTAGCAACTTTCTCAAAGATGGAAGCCAACTCCCCATGGGGTCCATTTGTTCCCCTGGTTCCTTCTGATCCTGAGCCAAGAAAGGTTAGATAGCTTCTGTTTATTAATTCGAGGCTGGCTGGATAGTATATTTGTTGGTTTTTCCCGGAATCTGTATCATGTTTTGGGTGTTATCAAGACTTCTCCGGCCAATCAAGCAGACATGGCATCTCAGAAAACAACCAGAGAGTTGACTCCCAGCCTGAGGAGAAGGTGGCAAGGTGTGAGGTAAAGGGACTATCGAGAAGGGGGATTTCAGAGGACGAGAAAGCAGTGAGCTGAGCGGGAATGCGAATGTGAACACTTCACTGACCAAGGGACTTTCCTGGTCACAAATAGCTAACAAGAGCCTTGGCTGGGTATGTCATCTCACTCTCTACAATACACATGGTGGAGAGCATTGGATCACTATGGCTTGGCCATTTCTCTCCAAAGTTCCTGTATTGACAACACATGACCCAAATTCATACCTGATGGTATCTTGAGGAGAGTCTTTTGGGTAGTAATTAAGGTTAGATGGGTTCAGGAGAACGGAGTACCCATGATTGTACCAGTGGTTTTAGGAGAAAAAGGAGAGAGATGTGCTTCAGGATGCTCTGTCTCCCCATTGATGCCCTCCTCCACACTATGATCCTGCAAGATGGCCTTCCCCAGATGCCAGTGCAAGGCTCTTAGATTTACCAACCCACAGAACTATAAGAGACAGTGTTTCTTCTTCATAAATTGCCTCAACCCATGGCATTTTGTTATAGCCACAGGAAACAGACTAAGAGGTGCTGAGGCGTGCCGTGATCAAAGGCCGATCTCTAAGGCATTTCTATTGAATAAAATGCTGTGGTTCTGGGCTGAAGGGATTTAGGAGGTAAGACCCACAGTGATGGGGCACTGGGTTCTGATGGGCTGGAGTCTTAGTTGAAACTAGAAATGGTGGCTTAGGGTCAGGGGTAGCATAACACGTGACTGGTTCTCCTTAAAGGTGAAGCCATTAGGAAAGCAGCAGGTTGACTTGTTCGGCTTGGGGACAAGCAGGCCATGTCTGGTAGCGCGTCCCTTACTCCTGTTGGGTTAACAACGCTTGCTAGAAAGCAGGATCTGTGCTGCTGCCATCCTCTCCTTCCTCCATCATCACCTGCTGTCCTTCCTGTAACTACATCCATCTCCCCCCTTGGATATTGCCCAAACATCACCTAGGTAACCATCCTACCAGTCCAGCTCTAGCAAGTGGTTCCAACCTGTGGGATGCTTCAGGCTGCCCTGACCCTCTGGAAGGAAGACTTATGTAATGCTAATCTTCAAGTCCCAGCCTTCAACACTGGGAAAAAGATTTATCTGAAACATCTTCTCCTGGAACCCAAAAGGATGGATGGACCAGAGTCCAGGGGTAATATGCGGGGGGCGGGGAGGGTTTTCCCCTCCCTCTAGTGGCAGATTCGCCCACGCTCAATACTTTAAATTTAAGTGAATGTTTAAATATCTGCCTTTGATATTCATGTAAAGAGCTATGTGGGTTAAGTGAGAGAAGAAGAGGTTTAAAGTGTGAGGGAAGCTTAAGCAGGTCTTTCTGGAACATGAATATATTATAATTATGCTCTCTGAGGACTTCTCTGATCTAATTCGTGGACTTCCATGGGCTCTGACTCACATAGCTAGCACAGGTGCTGTCTCTGGGTTCCATTGTTTGCTGTGTGGTAGGAGATTCACTCTCAGGCCTGGGCTGGATACTCCCAAACTTAATGGAGCAGTGCTTGCGATCTAAAGTCAGAAAACAAGATCACTCTCTGCTCACTCATTCATCCCGAAACAGAAGTGTTCCTCAGTCAGGGTTTCTTCTTTCCAGTCCTATGAAATCCACGCACTTTCAGTGGAAAACACACTTTCAATTCTGATCTTTTCCAGAGCTAGGGGGGTTTGGTACAATCCTCTCTAAAGATGCTGATAGCAGCAGGGAGCCATAGCTACCAGCCAGCCAGCCACATGATGAAAGGGAACCCATGGACCCTCTGTTGGGGACTGAGTGGCTCACCAGTTAGGGTCCATAGTTTAGAGGCTTTGGAAAGCACCGCAGACATCCAATGGGTTTACAGGGGTGCAATCCTATTTCAAATCATAGAACATCTGTGTTCCACGATTTCAATAGTCAGTCTTGCTTCCCACCCCCACTACACAAAGGTCCCAGGGGTTCATGAAAGTTTGGTTCCTGCACATATAGGATGCAGACAAGAAGGCCAAGTTGGTGACAAGGAGGCATCCGCTCCTTTATAATTTCAGGGTGAGGGAGTCAAGACTCATGCTCCCTTCTAGGTAGGGGTGAGAGGCCCAGCCAGAGGGTCTGGCTGTGGCTCAGCAAGAGGAAAATCCTGTCAGAATGGCTTAACGATCTTCTAATATTCCTATGCAATTAAGGCCACATCTGTCTCCCAGGCCCCTGAACTCCTTTGCGAGCCCACAGACAGGAACCAAACAGTCTGTCTTGTCGATCTGGAAGGTAACAAAGAGCTCCATTCATAACTCAGGGCACTTTCACCATTTTTTTTTCAAAGTAAAATAGAGTTTTCACTTTGAGAGTAACCTGTGTGGCAAGAAAGCGAAGGATTTTTCCCCCCTAATAAATCAAATTCAACAGCCTAATAAAATGCTGGCTCCCCTTCCCCCATCCTCCCCTTCCCCCCTCCCAACCCCTGTCCCACTCTGCCAGCAATCCTGGGACTAGAGAGGAGTGGGCGAGCCAAGGAGACAGGGGAACGTGAGCTGAGAGCGGAGGGAACTTCAGATTGAGGACCAGGATTTCTGAGGGCGAGACTGTGTGTGTGGTGGTGGGGGGCATGTAAGAAGTAAGTGTGGGGGCACAGAGTGCATAGGCAGGACTCCCCTACTTTACCTACTTTCTTAGCCCTTTCAAGTTTGCTTTCTCAGCCCAGCCCCAAACATAAAGCCAAACTCCCACATCTTTCTTTTCTCTGGAAGGGATCTAGGGACCCCAGTTGGGTACCTAGTTGGGAAGAAGTGGAGTAAGGGGCTCTTGAGCTACACCTGTATCTGGAAACCCAGCTAGAGCTGGTGCATCTTTCAGAGCGAGGCTGTGTGCTCTCCCCTGCCTTTGAAGCCTCCAGAGAGTGAGTTTGCAGGAGATAAATGCTGATAAGGGTTGAGTTGGTGCTTATCCGCAGCAAACACAATCTTTTGAGGTTCTCTCTGCTCTTGCAGGCAAGAGAGACTCTAATCAGAAATCAGCAGGGAAAATGCAAAACCAAGCGGCATGGGCTGCTGCCTTTTTCTTTTGTTTTGCTTCAGTTTGTACACTGGAAAGCCCAGCACAGATACTGTCATACAGGACTTGAAAGCAAGTTACTGCCAAGGCTTTGCTTTACTTATTTCGCCGTTGTTGTTTTGTTTTGTGGGTTTTTGTTCTTTTGTTTTGGTATGGACATCCGGGGATGAAGTCTTTTCAATCATGGACATAAAATACCAGAGTCAAACACGAACAACAATGAAATAGCCTTTCGCTGTTGCTCAAAGTGCTTTTACAGTCTTGACATTATCTGACCCTCACGACAACTCTCAAACGCAGGCAGGACAGACGGTTTACAATCCTCAGTGCTCTACATCTAGATGTGGGGTGCCAGGAGTACAAACCAGATCTTTCCAGTTTCTAAACAGGCGCGGCTGTGCTATCCCATGCAGACGCTTGGCAATTAGATTACTAGAAGTGAGAGCGCCCTTGAACTTCAGCGGACCACCTGGAAGCACTTGGGAAACACTGGCAGCAGTGGATGGAGGCAGATAGAGGGTTATCTGAGCTTCGCATCCTTGAGTAATGAACTTCAGCTGCCCTGCATTTCAGCGCACCAGCTCCGTGTGATTTCTGGAGGGCATGCTGTTAGGAAGAAGCAGATGCTGACAGTGTTATGCGCTGGTGGGAAGAGTACTGGGGTCTGAATCTCTGATTTCTGATCGACTGTGGGCTCTCGCATAAGCATCATTTCTCAGAATTTCAAGTTATCCGTCTATAATGAGAGCTATGTCACCTAGGCAGGAGGAGGGATGGAGAAGGAGGCAAGGAAGCAAGTGTCTGGTCCCCTGTGAGAGAAGGCCTAAATGAGTTCTCTGAGAATTAAGCTACTACAGGATCAAGTTTCGTGTAAAGGTTGCCCCAATTGAAGACTAAGGCGAGAAGCACAATGGTAGAGGTTGGGTAGCCTCGTTCATCCCTCTCAGCCCCAGTGTCCAATGTGCTGACGTGAGAACCTAACTCAAAGAAACACTGATGACTATATGCATATCCATAAAGATGATAGATTATCTCCAGGAAAGTTTTGATAAAATTGATTCTGGCTCTAGTGACCAAGTCCTCAATTGTATGTAAAATAAGCTTCAGGAACCCATGGCATCTGGATAGAGTAGACGGTAAACTTCACAAACATGGTGGCAAAAGGGCCTGGGACTGGCCTGAAAGAAAGTGTCTGGAGGCAAGAATGAGAATTATGGTTCAAGGGAGTCATTTTAAGTTCCTCGATATGCCCTTCGTAGAGTCCTGTAGCAGCATGGGAAAGTTGGGAGTTATGGTTAGTCAGCAAGGCTTTCCCTCAATCTCTCTGACTCTTACAAGAATGTGTGTGTGTGTGTGTTTTACTTATTTTTTAAATTAATTTTATGGGTAAAGGTATAGTTCAATCAGTAAAACTTAGGAATCTGAGTTTAAACCCGCAGAAGCCATTAAACATTTCTATTACCCTAGGGAAGGGGCAATAGAGCAGAGACAGATGGGTCCCCAGAGGTCACTGCCCAATCACTGTGATACATTCAGTGAAAGACACTCTCTTAAATTATAAGCTATAGATAGCATAGTCAAGTAAGTAAGACATAGGACATTGACCTCCAGCCTTCCCGTGCACACATATGTATGAGATGCATCCCTATACACTGTATACACACACTCACACACATGCACACAACCCACATGCACAAATGCACATACACATACTCACAAATTTTAAAAAATGAAAGATGGAAAGCAGGAGTGCTCAAAGATATGCTCATGGTTTGGAAAGAAGGGTTAGACTCTCACTGATGGATTAAGTTCCTGTATTTCTTTTCAGTGGTGCTTGGCATTAAATCTGGAACTTCATGCATACTATACTATTGAGTTACATCCACAGCCCTTGGTGTTTGCTTTAGTTTAGGTACTTTTGGTTTGTTTGCTTGCTTGCTTTCCTATTTGTTTGTTTCTGTTTTCTGGAGACAGGGTCTCCCTGTGTCGCTCAGGTTGATCCGACTCATACACTCAAGGCATCGTACTCCCCCAACTGATTGGGACTACAATTGTGTGGTACCACATCTGGCTCACTGAACTCAGATTTGGACAGAAGAGAAAAATATCATGCTGACAAAAGTTTGTGCTCTGGCCTGGGGGACATCATCTATGGAGAAAGGCAAAACAAGTCCTTCGGTCAAACCTTACTTTGGGCTCCATATTTTATCAGCGCCAGTGAATGTGGATGCATTAATGTTTTCAGGCTAGCTAAAGAATGAACAGTTCACAAATGAGAGGGTGGAATCAAGCAGGCACCCAGGCCTCTTCTCTTAATCTCTCAAACTCCCCCACTCTCTATAGGATCTCTTGTAGACTAGACTGGCCTCCAGTTCACTGTATAGTCAGGAATGACCTTGAATTTCAGATCTCCTTGCCTTCTGCCCCTGAGTGTTGGAAATGATAGGCATAAGTTGGTTTCTATGCAGTGCTGGGGATGCCCCCCCCCCCCCGAAGGCTTCATGTGAGCGAGATAAGCAATCCACAACGTGAGCAGAACGCCAGGCCCCTTGTCTCTCTCCTGTATTAGCTGCCTTTCCCCAGACTCCCACTCAGGCCACAAACCACCATCTCTGAGCATCTTTGTGGATTCACCGAACTCAGTCTGGGAAAGGATTTCAGATGATCGTGCCCACTTAAGAGTTAAATCTAATGCAAAAAGACGTCTCTTGAGTTTCAAAAGGTAACCAGACTCCTCTAATTATATAAACCTATACTTTTGGAGAATGTCTGGCTAGGGAGACAGCCTTGTCCTGAGGTTGGTGGATATGTTTCCTTTGTAGCACCAGCTGGGGGTGCAGAGGGATGGGGTCCTCTTGTTTATGACCCCCAACTTGCATACACAGAAACAAATAACAGTGTATTTTGAAAGCTACTAAACCTGTGCTATAAATATTGAGCTCATGCAAATGTTCTTCTAACAGAAAGTGTGCACACAGATAACACAACAGCCATGTACTCTTCTAGCATTGTAGATAGTTTCCCTCTGATCGTTCGCATAAACAACATTTACAGAGTTCTTGTCTTGGGGAGCTAATAAACAACAGAGTTTGCTGGCATCCTGTAGCTGTGCCTAGTTTGAGATTTGAGATTTCTTTCTTTCTTTCTTTGCAGTTGGGGACATTTTTATCTATTCTAGGCATGTGCCTGGCCTTTCTGCATTGGATACGAGCTCAAAAATCTTTCCAAGTTCCTATATTCTCAACCAGTGTTGCTCAAGCGACAAACACTGACTTGAAATATCGAGTCACCATGTTAAATTTCAGGTGTGACAAGCCTACGGTCAGCACACCTTTCATTTATGACCTCTAGGCATTCCAAAGTCCCATGGCTCCTACAAGCACCCAAAGCTGTGGTTCAGTGGTGCACATTTCTCTTCCAGGGGAAACTTTGTAAGACTCCAGAGTAAGGGCTACTGCCTGTTCCCTTCCTAAGGAGTTCTGACTATCATGCATATTTTTCAGTGAGCATGTGCAACTTGGCAGACAGAGAAACAAAGTACAATGTGCTTGACCATGTGGGGCAGGGAGCTGAGGACCCAGGGAGTGGCTGTGTGTTCAGCTCTAGTAGCTTGTGTTTCCTGTTTAGTGGGCTTAGGTGAAAAGTTTAAAGAGGACTCACTGCTGCCCTGGATAGCCAGTTTCAGCGATGATGCCCAAGTTTGGTCTCTGGATCCCACAAGGAGGGCTGAGCATCAGGATACAGGACCAACCACCCCGAATCCCAGATGCAAGCTTCAATGTTGTCCTTTTCTTCTCTAAGATGAAATGAAACTACTTCCCAAAGTCTGAGACTCTTGAACAGTCATGTGATAAACTTCTCATTCTTAAGACTGTTTTGTCTCAGGAATCTGAATGTCCCAGAGGGCTTGTTATCTAAGGTGAAAGAAGGCACCAAAAGATCTGAGGAAAATTATCTTTAAAAAAAAAAATCACATTCTCTCTAAATGCTCACCCCTAGTCATTTGGCCACTAGAAGCCCCGCTCACAAAGAGTATCAAGGCTTCCTTGTGTGTTTGCCTTCCTTCTTGCCAAGATGCCCAGCCACTCAGTTAATTTGATAACTCTTTATCGTTGAGTTGAGCCTTTAAGGAATTCCCAAAACTCCACAGTCTCAAAGTTCTTCCGAGTTGAGGGTCAACTTCCCAAAGAGTCGAGCGGAATGCCATCCGGGGAAGGACACTGCTTTCTTAGATGTCTCACATTTTCAAAACCATGTGCTCACCTTGACTGTTTCAGTGCAAAGGCTAGTCACCATTACCTGGGTGTCACTCTAGAGGAAGTTAGCTACCCAGGGAGGAACCAGAGAGAGTCTGGCCTGTGTGACTCCCGCCTGTGGTCTCGGTCTCTCTCTTTAATGGCAATGGCAGAAGATATGCTCTCTATATTTCCTTCTTTCTACCCAGCTCTGAGAGCAGTGACAACGAGAGAAATTTGTGGACTACTTCATCCAAGACTCACCTAACAGGAGCCTCCCTGTCCCTATGAAATGATCACTCTAGTAAGCCAGAGATGGGGATAGGTACATTCCCCCACACCTCCTTGTGGGTGAAGGAACAAAGGTTCTGACAGGCTAAGGATCTCATTCAAGGTCAAGAGCTGGCAATGGAATAGGGAAAGCGCAGCACTCTGAACTGCAGCTACCAGGCCCTTCCGTCAGGGGCCAGATGCTCTGTGATGCATTCTTGGTCCTCCAGCACAGTGGCCACAAATACATTAACGCTCTCGCGTAGACGTTACTTTTCTTTCCCTTTTGATCTCGCCCTCTGGTTAGCGTAGGCAGTTTTAAGGCAAGATCTTTATCTCCCCATTCTTCGCTGTTTGAACTTGTCGTGGGCTCATTAGGGGTCCAGAGGCTTTTGCTGATTGATGGCATGCACTGGACATGAGCCTGCTGGCTTTGACATTTCCAAACTGCACACTTCCTTCAGTGACAGCGTGCCAAAGCAACGGGCCTCACTGCCATTTTCTCAAAAACCAGGAAATGAAACTGGCCACCAAGAGCAAGTGACCGCGAGCCAGGGCATTGGTGCAAACCAAGCAAAACATGGTGTCAGCCGCCTAGGTCACAAGGAAGAACGTATCTCATTTGCAGCTATCTTTGAAGAAATCATCCAGTCCTGCTCCTCATCCCGGCTCTGTCAAAACCTTCTTGCACTCTTAAGCAGGTTTAATTGTGCACAAGAGTCAACCTAAGCCATGTCTTTTACTCTAACCATGGACCCTGCATCTGCACAAGTTGGACTAACTCTAATCATTTACACTGACTGTTCTGCCTGAGGCAGGGCTCTTTAATGTGCAGAATAACACAGTTCCTCTCCCAGCTGCCTTGTTCTGTCTCTCTTCCATCATATCACTCCTGGCTCTAAGACTGTCTTTAAACCAAGTCAAGTATCTGGCAACGTTTTCATCAGTTTTCTCCATGTGTGGTGACAGAGGTGTTTTCAGTCTAAGCTTTCTGTATCTCCAGCAGCCAACCCTAGTCACCATCATGTGCTCTGTCGCCCTTCTCAGTGTGCTGATGGCAAGGCAGATAGAAGAAGCATGTGGGAGCTGACTCGTCTCTGGAGAGAGCCATTTTATTTGAGCCTTTTTTCATTCTGATGGTAGATCATGATGAGGGGTATGAGCACACAGGGAAAGAGACAAAGAGAGATACACACAGGACAGAGAGAGAGAGAGAGAGAGAGAGAGAGAGAGAGAGAGAGAGAGAGAAGAGAGAGAGAGACAGAGAGAAGGGCAGACAGGGACAGACAAACAGAGAGAGAGAGCAAGAGAGAGAAAGAGAGGAGAGAGAGAGAGAGAGAGAGAGAGAGAGAGAGAGAGATCTTGAATGCTTTTCTGGCCACCTTTGAAAAAAAAGGAAAAGGAGCCTCAGACTAAAGAGATTTGGTTAATTAGACAAATAAAGATAAGGGCATCAGATAAAAAGCCTACTTGATCTTGAATTTGCACAGCTTTGGGAATTTCCGTGCCAAACATCTTCTTCCACCATGCTCTTCCCACCGGCTAGATCCCAAAGTCATCTCTGTAGCTTGACTTCTGATACCCAGCGAATTCAGATCTGAATATTATTGCCATTATTTTTCATCTTGTCTGGATCAAAATTTGGCCATGCTCACTCAGGGTAACAAAATTCAAAGGAACTAGAGAAAGCCCCAAACAACAAGCAATCACAAAAAGCCCCTCAAATGACAGACCCATGCAGAGTGACGGAGACGCCGTGTGTCACTGTTGTCCACCAGCAGCCCTGAGCCTGTTTTCTAGGCTGACTACATCGAAGTCACTTAAGGTGCTGACAAAAGTCTGAAACACTCCAGATTGAATGACTGAGACACTTGGGTCCAGGAAAAGTAGAATCAATGTTTTGGGTTTATTTTTTCTCCCAAATCAGTTTTGCAGGTGGAAGTTTCAGAGTAACCGAATAAGCTGTAGGCACTCATTGGAAGAACAGTCAGACTAGGAAAATGCTGCTGACCATAGGGCCACCCATCTTTCTTCGAGCAGCGGCACACGCATTAGCATGGCCACGCACCTGATAAAGGCCAAGGTAAAGAGATTCTCTCCAACTTCCCCACCGAATCCCCTTTTCATTAAAACTCCTGCAGTTACCCTCAGTCACATTTGGAAGCAACATTGCAGTTTCTCAGAAAGCAGCATGGCCAGTCATTGATGGACTCCACCTGCCCAGGTCTTGTTGTTAGTCACCATTTCTGTCATAAATCTCTCTAACTCTTAGGAATAGGAAGCGTGGTCCGCCAAACCGACCTCACACACCCAGGAGGTCACTGGATTTTCCTTTTTGCTAGCTAATCGATTCTTAGAATCATAACTGGCTTTGGTTATGTGTTGGAAGCAATGAAGCATATTCCTCCCTTCGTCTTAGGCATCTATGTGTGAATGTCTTGTCCTCGGAGGGACTTTTCTGAAACCTCCAACCTAAATTACACCCAGCCTGCTGCTCCTTCGTGGACAGCATAATGCATATCACGTTTAGAAATATGTATTTCTATGTCTCTCTCCCAGTACATTTAGCTCTATGGAGGCAGAACCATCCCTGCGATCATGTCTAGGCCATAGACAGCACTCTGTAGCTATTTATCCTGTAAATGAACTACACAGTGTTTGCGTGGCCAGTCTTCGGGTGCTCTCCACATTCCTGAGACAGGGTCTCTCACCCCGTAGGTCCCAGACATCTATCTATCTATCTCTGCCCTTCTGACCCTGGCGTCACTCGCATGCCACCATTCCTGACTGCTTTGTGACAATTCTAGGTATGGAACCTAAGTCCCTGTGCTTGCGAGGCAAGCACTTTACCGACTGACGTGACTTCGACAACGGTTCTGTTCGGGAATCAGGATTTCCTGAAAAGCTTGTTCAGGATGCATGGTTCTGCTTGGGCACAAAGTTCAGGGGTAAAGCGCTCGCCTAGGATACTCAAGGCCCTGGGTTCTACCCTCAGTGTTGGGGAAAAGCAAAGGCCTGCATTGTTCTACCTGGCACCTCAGCTCTCCCAAGTGAGAAAGAAGGGGGGTCAGGAATAAGGTGTTAGTGACTGGCTGAGAGGGAGAAAGGAGATGGGTATCTTCATCTGTCTCTTGGCTTCTGAATAGGCCTCTGCATTGGTGTCTCTATGTTGCCGTTCAGTAGGTGGAAGTCCCACTTGCCACCTACCCTCTTCTACTCCAAAATTACACTCTGAGATGTCTACTGAAACATTCTGAAATCCCAAGATGAGAGGAGACACTGAAGTAAAAACACAGCTGCCCCTTCTAGCGTGATGGGTTTCTAGCACGTGGCTGGGAACTTCAGTTTTGCCAAGCGGTTTCTTTCGCATAAGTCCGCCGTGAGAGTTTTCTCCTGAGCCTGCCCCTTTAATACAAAGTAGACGACTGCTTGCTTTGTTAGCTACACTTTCCTACTTGACCTTTTGTTTTGTGGTGGAAACTTTACACAAGCCGACCGTCAAGGCAAGCATGCTGGCTCCCTTCTTTATCTGCAGCCAGGCAGTTTGGGCACAGGGAAGGGGTTGGCACACTTGTGACCCTCACAGTTAGCTCCCGGGACTCCCTCCAGGGAGGCACAAGCATTAGCCTGGCCCCAGTGTGTGCAGTTCAGGAAGCAGAGGGCACTGACTAATGTGCATGTCACCATGTGGCTTATGGTCACAGTCTAACCCTACCTTCAAGCCTTCACAAGCTGCAAGAGCAACAGGAAATGGCCAGGGGTATATATAGCCACATTGTGTTTATCCAAAGGTGCTGTTTTGCACAGATTATGATGAGCTTCTTGCACTGGAAAGGATACGACATCCCCCTTCCCCCCACCCGCAAAGGCCTCTTTCCCCCCCAAACACTTAGATAATGAATTCCTCCCTTGAGAAGGAAGAGGCTCATTGCACCCTCCTTGGCTTCATCATTGTCATGTGACAGGACTCGTGAACTTTTTTCTGCAAGGGATTTCTGAATACCTTCAATAGAGGTTCAGAGGGGAAGGGAAATGGCAACAGGAAAATGCAGGTTGAACCCGTCACCACAACACTCCTTGAGAAACCATTCATTCTACAAACTGAGCTCTCCCAAGCGTTAATTAGATCTTGCTTTTCCCTATTGTACTCCCCTGACAAATTAATCCATCTACCCCTTCATGGTATATCTGCTATACATCCCTTGCACTGGCTGTTCCAAGGTCCTACCATAGGCAGAGGTAACAGAAACACCATCAGAATTGAGAACTCAATGGCTCAGAACCATTTGTTCTCAAGGATACCACCTGAAGGAAAGGACAGCCTGTGTCCTCTGAGTCAGATCTGCTGTCCCGAGTACAGAGCCTTTCTTTGCTGCTGTGGAAGCCAGTGAATCAATCAGCACCCTCGGACTTGATGCATGTCTTCAACACTGGCCCATGGCTTCAGTTATGCTGGTTTGCCCTTTACCTGGCCCTGCTCTCTGTTAAACAAGCCCAGACACAAGTCTTAGGAATGGTGCAACTGGGAAAGAGCTGAACCCATGGAGGTGGACATCCAAGCTTTGGTGGTCAACCGGACAACTCAGGAGTCCTCTTTAAGACCTCCCTTTTCCCAGGACTATGGGATTGCGGGGACGAGAGACTGTAAGTAGAGACCAGTAGGTAGCACAGTGCCCACACAGCAAGTGCATCATAACGGAGTTAGTGATGAAGGAATCCTGTGGGAAATGCGTCTGGATTTCAATCCTAACGTTTCTCATGCTAACCTGATCGGCTGACTCCTTCAACTAGGTGTTGGGTTGGCGAAATTCTGTGCAGCCAACTCTCTGATAAAATACCACTTAATAAATGGGGCTTCTAAAAATTCTTGGTTCTTCCTACTCTGAAAAGACATAGGACACATTTTGGAAAAACGGGCAGGCTCTTAGCACAAACATCCTGGAGAATGAGACTGAAACATTTGTACCTCTTAAGTTCTGCCAGCCAGTGCCAAACTCATCCCGAGAACCCATTTGAAAGCCTCTTTTTAGACACTTTAAGAAACAGAGTGGGGGTGGGGGGAGATGGATGGTTCAGTGGATAAACTGCTTACTGTGTAAATATGAGGACCTGAATCCAAACCCTAGTACCCATGTAAAGGCCAGGAGTGGCAGCAATCACCTGGGTGGACCCAGTCAAAATCCATGGGGCTGGGTGGTGGATATACCAGCAGCCAAACTCCAGGTACAATGAGAAATTGTGTCTCAAAAACTAAGATGGATCCAGGCAAAGATAAGATTCCAGATGCTAACCTCTGAAACTCACACAGCCTTGCAAGTGAGCGCGCTTGCACACATATGCAAACACCACGCAGGTACACATACAAGAAGACAAAAGCAAAGCTGGTACTAGATAAGGTGCCAGTGCATCTTATACTTGGTACAAGGAAGCCAAAGGCAGTAAAAGGAGACCCAGGTTTTTCTGAGCCCCATGTGCATTTTGGAACCTCTGGACGGCCTTGCGTCTTCCACGGGAAGCCCACATATTGCCCTGGCCTCCACCTTGATGTTTTTCCTCCCTCCTGGTCCTGTACTGAGTCCCAAGCCATTGTTCAGTCTCACTTCTGAAAGCTGAGCACACACTGGCAAGACCCAAGGCCTGCGGCTGTGTGTGCCTGAGATTAAGATTTTTATCTGTTCTTTGACAACGTGCAGAGGAAATCCTGTTCCTAAACTCAGGGCTGCGAGAGGAGAGCAGCCAGCAGTTTGTCCCTCCCACCTGGGAGACAGAGCAGGACACCTGACCTGCTGGGAACATGGGCTCATTGTTTAGACATAGAACAAGCTCCTTTCCGGTCCTTAGGTTAGTCAACCCCTCTCCTACATTTTTATTTTCTTTGAACTCTGGAGCATAACTGTCCCCTGGCAGAGCTAGGTTGGGGTCCTGATGTACTGGCACATAAGGTTCCCCGTGGAGGAAATTCATAATACTGTTTAGTAGGATTTAGGAGAGTTCCTTTCCACTCCCCATGAGCCACGAGGTACCCAGGCAGCCATGTCCTCCCTGCATTGACCCAAGTACTAAGGGAAGTCCACGATGCTAAAGGGTGTGTTCTCTGGTGGTTGGAGAAGAGGTTGTGGGAAGTTGTAGGCTCCTATCATTTCCTCCATCCTGGGGCTTGGTGGCCAGCAGCCCTAGCAGGCAAGCTCCCGATGACTTAGGGGATTAGCAGAGGTGGCTAGTTTGTATGACTTGTCATATCCCTGTCATAATGGAGGCATTGCAGGCTAACTTGGTAAAGTTGGTGATGCCTGTTAGTATAAAGGGCAGCGAGGACATGCTCTTTTCCATACTTGAAGGAAGATATTCTACCCCAGAACTGCCTGGGTGTTCACCCCAATTCTCTTATTTCCTACCCCTTCCTTTCCTGCTGAACTGAAGCAGAACTGGATCATCAGCTAGCCCACAAGCATGCCCAGAACGCTGAACAAGAAAGAGGAGGTGCAGAACTTGCCGGGTGGGGGGACGGGAGGGGCTTATTCCCACAGAAGCCACAGCAGTTACAGAAGAAACGATGTGAGCAAAGTGTCAGTGTGAACACAGAGAGCTCCGCACAGCAGCGGCAGGAGAGAGCGAGCCATCTCTCGAGGTGATAGGCCGGAGAGCTTGCTCTGTGGCCTCAGCACCCTCACCTGCACAGCAAGGGAGCACAGAGGACCGCCAAGACCTCTGGCATTCCGTCTTTCCGTAGCGGAATAAAGAGATGCAATTGAACGGATGAAGTTATAACTCTCCCTACTTTAGCAGTAAAGGGAATTAGTGAGCATGATGCCGGGTCAGCTCACCTGTGCCCAGGTGTGGTTGAGCCCTAGCTGCCTCCTTTGCAGGGGCACGTGGGAGAGGAGCCATGTTATCTGCCTACGTGGAGGAAGTGTGCTGGCAAACCCTGAGACTCCATTGCATATATTCAGGCCTGCCCTTGCGATTCATCCTAAAGCTGGACTCTGCAGGCGGCTTAGTAGAGTACCACCTTTTTGTTTGCTCTTGTTTTGTTTTAGCTCATGAGGAAAATGAACTTGCTCATCAGTCTGGAACTGGACGGAGGGGAAGTGGGTCCTGGAAGGGAAGCTTTACTTCTGCCCGGTACAGGGACAGAGGAGAAAGTAGGAATGTCTCATCTCCCTTCCCCCTTCAGTTCCTTGCTGTGCTACAGAAACGAAGTCAAGGAAGCCTGGGCTTAGAGACCAGGAGCCCAACCTGCTCTGGGGTTGAGCTGCAACCAGCTTCAGGGATTGGAACCACCGGATGTAGGGGTGTGGGGGAGCCAGGAGAGCTCAGAGAGAATCTCTTCCCAGGGACATCATACCTGCAGCCTGACATCAGTCACAGAGGAACCGTTTGCACCCTGGAAATAGGTGAACATTACATAAATCCAGATAGTGGGTTGTTAAGCATTTCTTGGCACCTGTGGCTGGAAATTCCTGCTTCTCATTAATCCCATCTAGTGTGGAGCCACTCTCTCACTCTAGGTGTTGAGGGCTCAGTCTGGAGCAGGCTAGCCTCTGAAGTTGATATTCACCTCTCCAGGCAAGCATGAGTTAGACCCAGCCTTTGAGTTGGGTGCGGATCTTAGCTGACTTCATTGTCGGAACCCATTGGGATGGGAACTGAACTGCTGAGCTCAGGATCTAGGCTTGCCAGAGCCACACACTCTTCCTTTGGAGGCCTTGAAGCTGTTTTACCTAGCTCTCTTTCTAGTCTCTGACTTCTAACATCTGTTGTCCCAGCCACCACACATTCAGAAGCCGCTCTTTTGATCAGGCAAGGGACCGAATGCTTTGGATCAGTTATCTCCTCGAGTTTCATCCTCACCAGAGCCTTATGAAATGATTTCCTCATTTTCTAGTTCAGGGAGGTGAGGCCTGTGAGGTTGACCAGATTATGAGCGGCACCGCTCAGAGATGAACTTGGACTTCACTCACTACCGGGTCTGCTCTCTCCAAAGTCTGTGGCCTCGCTCCTGTACCGCACTCCAGCTGGCCATAGCAAACGAGACTCTCCCTTGAAAATCTACCCCAGCCCATCGATACTAACTCCAAACAGGGCTGTCCAGTGGGACACAACTCCCAGGGCCACCGGGTAGCCACAGCACCCTTCCCAAAGACATCCTACCTCCCCCACAGTACACACTTCCTCTTCCCTCTGCCCCAGCCATGGTCCCTCCCCTCCTTCAACCTCTACTCAAAACTTACTTCCTCCTTGAAGCTTTCTCTCATTAACCCCACCCAGTGTTGATCAATTCACTCACTTTGCTTTTATTCTAATACTTGAATTCAAATTCACTCCTGATTGCTTTTGTCTCGTCTTTCCTTTTGGGGTGCATTTTGATCTTCATTAATCTGCTCCTCCTACTACAGTCTTGCAAGATCTGTGTACAAAGTCACCTGGCTAGGGCTGTGTCTGTGTGCAGGCTTCCTATTCAGAGCTGGGAAGCTCTTGACCTGGTCAGATGACTCAAATGTCTGTTCTGTTCTTGCTACAGATACTCCTGGCATAAAGAATAAGCAGAAGGAGAAATGGCCCAGGCGCAGGCATCTCCGTCCTTCATATTAGAAGAAAACGTTGAGGACTTCCCTTGACCCTGCTTGGTACACATAGGACCTGTTCTTTCTAAGAGAGTCTTTCCCATTGCACTCCCCTATCCCTACTCCTTTGGGGTGACTTGTGAGTTGAAATGCTTGATGGGGTGGCTGGGGTGGGGTCTGCGGAGGTAACTTTCCGTCTTGCCGCAGGTGTTTTAGAAGCGTAAATACGTAGGTGAGTACAGTGGGCACTGGTGGGGAGAGGAGAGGTCTGACCTGGGAGTGAGACAGCAGTTATATCCGCCGGGCATGGTTCAGCAGCCCCAGGTGATTTAGGTGGGGAGGCTGGGCCTTCGCTCTCCTGGATGAAGGCAGCAGCAATGTGGCAGTTGCAGCTGCTCTGTTTTGCATCTGAGAACTTGTTTCAGAGGGGGCTCAGCCTGGATCAGAGCCATTGCTGAGTGTCCCATCTCCTGGCCAGACCTCCTCCTCCCCTTCCCAGTGTTGTCCTTGGGGCCCTGCGCCCCCCATGCCTAGAATATGGACTAACTCCCCTCTGCCCTACAGGCCCAGCTTAGGTGCCATGTTGCCTCCTTCTATGTCCTGAACGTTAACAGGCTCTCCCCACACGGACTGCCACTTTTAGACTGGCATACGGTTTTCACAAGACAGGGTTTGTGGTTTCAGTTTTTTTTTTTTTCCTTCATAAGTTTGCAGCTGCTAGTTTTGAAACCACCGGCCCTGAGGCAATTCAGTCAAAGAGAGAGAGAGAAAGAGGGAGGGGAAGAGAGAAAGAGGGTGAGCGAATAGAGGGGATGGTAAGATGTCTTTCTAAGCAGCCTTTCTCCCATCCTGAAGCTCTCTGCCCCAGCCTAGCTCAGGAAGGTGAGGTGCCACACGTGATGACCACACTCTACCTCTCTGCCGGACCTCAGATGGCCAAAGACTCCTGGGCACACTTGAGATCTGTGGATCAGAGTGACTTGGATGAAATGAGTTTCACTGGCCTAAGTGGCTGTCTGGGAGGTAACAGGTGAAAGAAACGTAAAAGGCCAGGCCCTTCATTTCTGATGCACAGTGTCTCACAGCTTCCAGGTCCTGTTGAATGTGTGTGTATGGGAGGGCATAACCCGTAGTGTGTTCACGGGGCAGGAGAAGCCAAGGTCCAGAAGATCCTGAGTGATCTGGCGCATGCCACAGTGATCCCGTTGGCGCCTGCCAAGTGATTCATTTGCATACCCACCCATGAGTAATTAGCCGAACACAGGCTTGAGGTAAGAACAGAAACCAGAAACAAACCGAATCCAGAAAAAAAAAATAGCAGTCAGGTCTCCCATCCCCCTCCCATGCTGTCTGCATTTCTGGCTATTAATTTCAGATTTTATAAGAGCCACGAGAACAAGGAGAGCTGGAGCCTGGTGTCACACCCCAGGCATGGCATGGAGAACTGTCAGCAGACCCCTGTAAGCCAAGCACGGTGGCGGTAGTGTGCCCCTCCTTTCCGGCATTCCAGTCTGAAGCCCTGGCTGTCTGGAACTGGAAATGGCACTTTTGCCATTGATGAGAGGAAGGATCCTGGTGCCACCTCCAGGGAAGAGAAAGGAGAACAGAGAAGGTGCAGCCGCCAATCAGGCCTGAGAGGGTGGGGCCAACCCATCTCCACTTCCTTGGCCGGTCTCCTAGAATCCCCCACCCATCCCAATTTCCTGCCGCTTTTCTGTTCTCCTGCTTCCCCTCCACCTTTCTCACCACCCAGCTCTCCAAGGTGGTTGGAGCCCCTGAGGGCTTGAAATAGGTTTTTTGTTTTTTGCTTGTCTAAGCCAACCTCTTAACTACCTAACGCAGTGAACGCTCTCTACACAGTAGGTGCCCTTCAAAGCTTATTTAGCTGAACTGAATATGATATTGGTTATCCTCTTATCAAAACATGCACCGATTTTCCTGTCACACATCAGAGATGCAAATTCTCTATACCCTATGCCAAAGGCTCTTTGGGGGTCAGGCCACAACCTGTTACCCCATGTCTCCGCTGAGGTCACTCTCACGGATGTGGAATGCCTTTTCCTTGTTCTTGCTTCCACAGGTGCTGGTTCCTCTCCTTAGTGCTGACTGTTTCGCAAATCCTAGGTCATTTGCAGTACCAGATCCATGGGTACCTCTTCTGGAGGCCATCCTCACCCCTGGTCCTTCCCTATGTAGGCCTTCATTCCTTTAATGGCCTCTTGTGATGCAATACTATCATGAACATACTTGCTGCTTTTAGCATGACGGTTGCCCGCTTTCTGCAAGAAATGAGACCATCGAAGTCCAGGAGAAAGTCTCATGCTCACCCGGCATCACCAGTGCTGCCCACTTCATAGAAATAGAGGATGCTCATCTGACATTTGATGATGAGTGTGGAAGGATGCATGGGATCTGTTACCTATTCCAGATCCCAAGAAGGGGATTTCGGAACTTCTCTTCCCACTCCGGACCACGTGACCACCTTCTATGGCACAGCGTACTTATGGCACCAGGAAAGCATTTAAAAAATGTTCCACTTCTGAAACATCTCTACCCTTCTTCCATACATTCCTGGGCAGCCAGGGCAGCAAAGGCCTTGGTTTATGACGTGCAGATGTGGCACCTGTGCCCTCCTCCACAAAGTCCTCTCACATTAATCAAAGCCGATGGGGAATTTTCCTTTTCCTCTGAATTATTTTCAAAGTCCCTAATTACACTTTCCGGGCCTCACTTGCTGTGTTCTTTGCCACTGTCCCACCAGTGTTTTGGATTTGGAGACCACCAAGATGCCTTGGTAAATGTCTGTGGTCCCCCTCTAAAATCATGCTAACCCCTAACCCTCGGCATTACGGTGTGAGGAGGGCAGATGGTGAAAGGATTATTTGATGGGAAGAAGACCCTCATTAACAGAGTGACGGCTCAAAGGGATCTTAGGCAGTGTGCCTCGTTTTCATCAGGTGAAGATACAGAGGCCCCTGTAATCTACAGCCAGGAGGAGGGTGGCTTTCACCAGAAACTGAAAAACAATGTTCATTGTTCATAAGTCACCCAGTCCGGGACACGGTGTTACAGCAGACTGACCTAAGACATAGATACTTCTCCTTCTGATTCTTTAGAAATCTCCCCTCTCCATGGCTCCTAGTGCTTGGTACAGATGAAGAACGCACAGAATACAGTGGTTATGTTGGACAGCTCTACAGCATCACCTTTCTGCCCGTAGGCGTTCCTCCCTCATCCTGCAGCGATGGGTTTTTCCTACTGACTTGGCCCTCAGCGGACATGTAGCTCCTCTGCCAGCAATATGAGTTACCATCTCAAAGATTACAATCTTCTTTAAAAATTCTTTTAAAGATCTGTTTATTTATTTTTATGTGTATGAGTGATTTTTGCCTGCATGTATGTATGAACGCCACATGTGAGCCTGGTGCCCGTGGAGGTCAGAAGAGGGTGTCAGAGCCCCTGGAACTGGAGTTGCAGATGAATGGAAGCCATCATGAAGGTGCTGTGAACTGAAGCCAGATCCTCTGTAAGAGCAACAAGCACACTTAACTGTGGAGGTTTCCCGGCCCCTACAATTCTTGTTATAAAGCAAAGGTCTGATAATTTATGCAGTTTTGACCACAGAGCCACACTTCCCTGTGGAAGCCATGCAAAACTCTTGGCTCAAAACTGCTTTTTAAAAAAACATGGCCAATTTCTCTTTGGAAGGCAGAACTATAGTCCCTAGAATCTAAGCAGATATCTCTACTTGGAGGTGGCCATCCTTCTGGCTAGATAAATCCTACCGTTCGAGTGAGGTATCTGGATGAGAGCACCATACTGCCCTCTTTCCCACCTGAGTGCCGTTCTCTTGCCCTCCTCCTTCTCTGGTTCAGGTGTCTCAGAGGAGTCCTCGGACCCAGGGCAATATTTTCCCCTGCTTTTTCTCCTCCTCTCTCTCACACTGTGACAACATTTGCCACAGAACCTTTCTGGGTGAAGATCCAATACTAAATGTCAGACGTCATGCAATCATGCAAGGGTAACAAGCTTTTTGGTGCTCAAAGGAAGGAGGCTACGGTGAGGCTTCAGGCAGGCAGGAGCTGGTGATGGACTCTGGGCAATGGGTCTTTCAAGGCATCTTGATATTCCTGACCCATCTACATTAGAACAGGGAAGCTCTGCCTCTCGACCCCCTCAGTGGGGCTGTCATCCCTTTGGCGGACCTATTCCTAAGAGAGGAAGGCAAAGACAGATGGGCCCTTCAGTTGGCAATATTTGACTTGAGCCAACTGGATTTAAGGTCCACATTTAGAAAGTCACCCAGATGGGAGCAGGAGAGATGGCTCATCAGTGAAGAGCATTTGTGTATTTCCAGAGGTCCCAAGTTCTATTCTAGCACCAACATCAAGAGGCTCACGACAACTGTTTTGTAACTCCAGATCTAGAGGATCTGTTACCCTCTTCTGGCCTTGCAGACACACATACAGACACAGACAGACAGACAGACAGACAGACACACACACACACACACACACACACACACGCACACACACCCCTCTTTGAAAACAAAGTCACCCAGTCACCCTTCTTCCCAAACACAAACTTCCAGAGAGCCAGGAGCCTGTGAGTTTCAGATTCATTTCCATCAACATGTTTGGTTAATGCAGCTGAGCATCTAACCCCATTTTCTTAGAAACAGGAAATCCCAGTGTGCTGAGAGTAAACAGATCCCAGCCCCAAAAGGTTTGAGTTCCTTTAGGAACTCCCTGACCACAAGAGTCTAGGGGGCCAAGTGCTGGGGCTAGGCACGCTCGGCCGCCCATAACTGACTTGTTATATAGAGTTGCTCTCGCTACAGTTTGGCAGCTGAACCACCGGCCTGAACCTTTCTGGAGGCTGGTAGTAATTTGAGACATAAAGCAAAGGGTGTCAGGCGTCTTTGATAACTTGGCAGGCATTTCCCCTATGATTCCCATTATAGAGTCTTCCATTCGGAATTGCTTTTCTTTTTAGTCTTTTTTTATCTCCCATGGGCGCAGAAATGTAAACCGTGTCTGTCTTACCCTCCATTCCCTCCTCACATTCTAGTCCAGGGCAAAGAACAGGCGGCCCTTAGTAAGCACCAGAGGGATGAACAGATGCTGTAGTGAAGAGCCAGAGTCGAGAGGGTGGCAAGAATGGAACTTTAGAGCCCCAGGGCTCTGCCAGCCTTCGTGTAGGGCAAACATACAGCATTGTCAGTCTTAAGAGCCTCACAGAGAATTCCACTCACAACCTCAGACCTGGCTCACTAGGAATCCAGGTTTTGCAAGGGGCCACCAGGAGCTTCCAGCCATTCTGGGGTAGTTGAGCACTGTGGGTTAGACAGGGTTGGAAGAGAATTCAGGGCTGCCATCCCTGGCGGAGGGGGAAGGGCAGGGGAACCTGAGGGGGCTTCTGCTACACAGAGGTCTTGCTGGCTGGTTCACTAGACAAAGAGCCCTCAGAAACCTACCTTCCAAACCTCCCGCCACACACAGAGAGGGCGGAGAGGCCTGGCCTCTCTCTGACAAGCAGCCTGCTGATCCGGTTGGTGGGAGGGGCAGAAGAGTGGCAGACAGCTGCCCTGAGATGAAAGTCTTGCAGGAGTCACTGTGCAGGGATTGTGAGCCTGACAGGGAGAAGCGAAGATCAAGTCTTCCGTAATTAGGCGTTGCTCTCCATAGATATGTGTTAATCAAGCCGCCTATGCGAAGAGGCCTCCTGGTAGCAGGCAGTTCAGAGATGCTGTGTCTTGCCGCTATCAGATCAAGTCCAGCAGGCTGGCCCCCAATCTGCTCTCAGCCCAGTTTCCATCTGGGCTGCATTAAGAAGCACAAGGAGGTGAGCTAAGGCCCAGTCTGCCTCTACCAAGGTTTCTGGTTTTATGACTCCAGGGGACTTTGTGACTTCTATAACATCACCTTTTCTACAGGTCACGAGAATGGATTTTAGAGCCTACACTGAATATTAAAACAAAATATCAGGATGCCTAGCTTGGCTGCAGCATTCTATCTGAGGTCCAGAAGCCAGAATAGCCAGAACAACACGTGCCACTCAAAAGTCCACTAGAATGTAGTTCCTCATGGAGTGATTGCCTAGTATGCAAAAGACCTGGGTTCCCCAGGCACTACAAAAGAAAAACAAAACAAAACCTCAGAACCTTTACCTATTAACTGAATGGCTTAAGTGCACAGCTGTCAGTTATTGTGACATGGGATAATATCCAATGATACAGGAAAACGTCCACAATTAATAAGAAAACGAGATTTCAAAGTAGTTGATTCTGAATATATTAAATTAGACATGTATGTCCATATATTTGCATTAAGGGGATTGTTAGGAAATACACCAAAACATTAATAGATTGTTAACTGGGTTGCAAGAACTTTTTTTTTTTTTTTTACATTTTCCTGTTGTGGTTTTCTTTGCTTTTCAAATTGCATATGAAATTTAATGCAATGAGATTATATTTTGGAAGTAATTATTTTTTAGAAGCTTCTTTAAGATAAGCAACACAATTAATGAGTTTGTTTGTTTTTAAGTAAGCCAAGACACTCTGGGTCCAGTATACCCAGAGTGAACTTCCTTAAGGACTGTCCAGAGAAGCTTGGGTCAGGGGCTCACAGAACTTCACCTTCCTTCCCTATGTCTGCCTTTGCCTCTTTCCTACTCCTTGTCCCTCATAGCGCTTGCTTATTTCGATTGGTGACTATTGAGGATCCTGTTAAAGCACCTGGCTTTCCAGCTCTCCTGTCTGCCCAGCATTATTCCCCAGGAGCAAGGGCTGGTGCAGATGGGATCCTGCTTGCACAGTTTATGCGAGTCTCAGTTGTCACCAGCTGATCTCCCCACCCCTGTGCTCTCAGTACAGATGGAAGCCATACCACTGCTTAGATTTCAGCAGCTCCTAAATGCCACAGTATCAGAAACTGGCAGCCAGAGATTCCTAAGAAAGGTATTCAAGCTATAGATAAGCTGGCGAATATTTAATATATGCATATGTATTTAGTATATATAGAAATGTGTGTAAACTTACATATATACATATGCACATACGTGAGAAAATAAGGCACACACAACACTTGGTCTTCATAATGTTGCGAGACAGTATATTTTCTTCACCTAACTGATGAAGAACCAATGCTCTGAGAATACTAAATCACATGCTGGAAGTGACAGGGCCAGCACCTAAACACTGTCCCAAAGGTCTCCAACCACAGCCGTTTTGGAGCAAAGTGCCGTTCTCCCTCCTGCCGGCAACACAGGCAGGCTGCTGGGGTGTAGGGAGTTCTAAAGCTCCGTAATTACTGGGTTCAACTCGGTTTCCAGAATAACCATGACAAAATCTGTGGAAATGTTCACAACAGCTCTCTACTTCCAGGTTCTGAGATCAGAAACGGAAGTTTCAAAATACCGAAAGTTCGTTTATGTTGAACACACTGGGTAAGCTAAAAGCAGGAAGTTCAAGAAAGCCTGATCTCAGGAGGTTTTTCAGCCCAATTTGGATCCACATCTGCGCTTCTGGATTTTCCACTGAGTCGACCCTCAGCTGCTATGCTCTGGCTGCATCGCGCTGTTGAGGAGCTAGCTGGGCATGGCTAAATACATAGAGTCTGCTGCCACTCACTGACATCTACCCAGCTAGCGGCCAGTTGCAAGGTAGTGAGCTGAATTAACAGCAGAGAGAAACAATTGCAATTTGAAAAATATGGAAGTTTCTTTTCAGAAGGGCAAAACAAAGCAAACAAAGGCGCTCAACAATAAGTCATCAGAAGAATGGCCTCTATTCTTGCCTCCAGGTGCAGGAAATGAGTGGGAATCCTGCCACCCCCTCCTTCCCGCACAGACCTGGTCTTCCTGCTGGTCATATTCTGGCAGTGGAGGGAAAGGGAAGGACGTGGTAGTCCAGTGGGTTGGAGATGCCAGCTTTTGTGGGCACCTCAGAATAGTCTAGGGAATAATGTCTGCAACCCCATGCCCACAGCTTGAGTAGCTGTGGAAGCTGAAGGATTTGCTTAGGCCACACAGTCCGTGCACGGCAGGAGCTAGAATAGCCATGCAAGTCCATCCTGTCAGATAGCCTTTGTCCAGTCACAACCTCTCAGCATCCAGATGCATCCACAGACACGCTAGCACTTTCGAAGTACATGCTAGCTATTGTAGGGTTATGTATTTCAGTGTGACTGGTGCTGTGTTTAATGGGAGCTTTCTCCACTGCAAATATAGTGTTCAAGGGATCCCTTGTCCGTGAGGTCTCCCAAGCCAAAGGGCCCGAAGGCTCCCATGGACACTGCTCCTGAATCCCCAGCACCATTTGAGAAATCGATGGGTGCATCTGGAGGACTTTTGGACAACAAGCAGGTGCAGTCGAGCTCCTCTCCTCACGAGCTAGACCTCCTTCTTTTGAAGCTCAATTTCTAATCAGCCACACCCAGTTGAAACCACTCAGGAGAGGCCATAGACCGCATGCTAGGGCACCGCTTGTCAGCTTGAGGAGACTGAGGCCCACACGGGCTACTACTGTCTCACTTTGTCAGACTGTTCAGATGGAGGGCAAAGGGGATAGGACACAGAGAGAAGCCGAATGACCTCGAGGCAACTGTTTAACCTCGCCAAGTCTCAGTTTCAGCACCAGAGAGCACTCATGATAAGAAGCCCCTCATAGACCAGCAAAAGAAGCGAAAGGGATCCTCCTCAGCCGCTCAGCATAGCCCATTCGTGTCTCCAGTCTCACTCTTCCCTTGGGGGGTAAACTCCGGGGGCTTTAATCTAAGTGCCCTGGAAGTTATAAACCTGAGCTACAGGAGAACTTCCAGAATTAGTAAGAACAAGTCCCCTAGCTGTGATGATCACTTTTTTTGGGGAGTGTTTTACACTTAGCAAACACTAAGTTAAAAATAAAATAAAATAAAATAAGAAAATAAAGTAAAATATTGGTGGTGGGGTGGGTGGCAGGGACCCCTATTGATCTACTGAACCCTTCTGATGACCATTTTTGGGTCCAGGAACCTGTTCCTTAGCCACATCACAGGTGTTCATTCCTGACTGGAACCTTGGGTTTGAGTTCCACTTGGAGCAGGGGTGAAGAGGGTGCTTTCTTAGGTGGCTTGAAGCTGAAGTGGGAGGAAACAAGGCCTTTCATGTGGTGGAGCTGGGCCTTCATTGAGGAGAGCTGTTTGTTTCCCGGAAGCCGAACCATGGGCAGAGGCAGAAGTCTCACCGCTTCTTCCCGCCTTGGAAAATTACACAGTGCACCTCTTTGCTTGGCCAATGGCTTCCAGAAGGGTGCCTAGCTACCGCGCTGGGGTTGCCTGTCCTACCCCTTCCGAATGAAAAACAGCGGTGTGCCAAGTGCCCACAGTGAGCCCATGCCCACAGTGAGCGCTTGCCCTGTCCTCTTTCCCCTCCCTGCCCTGGAAAAAGCACACACGATGGTAAACAAGTCATTAGATTCAAGATTCTGCCCAATTTAGACGCTTTGTCTCCGTTTTCTCCAGAGTAAACCCTTGGTCACACCCACCCCAAACCCAGCTAAGACCAAAAGGAATGCAGGGCCCTGTGGCCAGGCTAACCACAGCTGACCCGGAGATGCCCAGGGCTGGACATTCTCCTAGGCTGAGAGAGCAGAGCTGGGAGGCTGAAGTTTGCCATCCTGGCCCAGAGGGTGGGTTCAACCCCCACCCTACAGCGTTTAGTCTTGGAACTGCCTTCCTAAACTCTCAAGACTGAAAGCTCCTCACCCTTTGAAGTCTGGCAAGAGCGCCCCAAGATCTCCCTTACTCCCGTGCTTCCGCACAGGCGGGCTTCTAGAAAACAGAGGTTGCAGAAAATGAAAATCAATGGCAAAAATCCTAACCAGACAGAAGAAAAACTGCTGCTCCCCACGGCCCCCACCTCCAACTCTGGCGTGAGGGGCTGGGGAAATGGGCCCCTCTCCTCTGTTGAGGGTCTGTTTATTTTGCACTCTGTAAAGGGAAACCAGGCCCTTTCTGACGTTTTTTGGCTTGGAGGAGGCGGGGCGAGCAGAGGTCTTGAATTTAAAGTCAAAACCAGATCAACTTCTCTAAGCCTCCTGGAGCTTTTGCTATGACTCCTAAATGGGCTGCATTGTGCAAACCGGGTTTGCTCTTCTACCAAGTACGAGCCTCCATGTCTAACAGACTGACGCTCAAGCCCTCTGCGCACCATCGACTACAGTGACCTTTTCCTACCTCCTGACCATGCAAATGCTCCCCAGATGGCACTCCCGAGCAGTCTGGTGGGCCTTTCTTGTCCCACTCTACCCCTAGACAACCTTGCCTTTTCTCTCATCCATGTCTCATTCACTAACCCCTGCTCCTGTGCAGACGGTGGATTCTCTCAAACAATAAATCAGAGACTTTCCTTTGTCCTGGAAACCTGCCACTCGCTATCCATGTTATCCTTATCAGCAGACCACAGTGCAGCAAGGGGAGGCCCCAGTGTGCTCGGGACACACGGGATATCAGTGCAGAATGTTTTCTTCGCTCTTTTACCCCCCAGCCTTGAATTCAAAGCACGACCTTTGCGGGTGGAATTCAATCAGGTCATCGCTCAGATTCCCTAGTGGGGAAATGAAAGTGGCACCGGCCAAACCTATTGTTTCCACAGCAAGAAGCCAGAAGAGCTATTTTCTCACTAGCTTCATGCAGCAGAATGAGGTCGGTGGGGGCTAGGGAAGGTAAAGGGACCCTGGTGATTGTTTAAGACACTGTTGGTAAAGCATAAGCAGCGTCCCGGCACACCCACAAGGCTTCCATGGCAGCTTCTCAGCAAATGGCATGACTCAGTTCCAGGCCTTCTCCATGGATCTCGCTACTTTTCGTGTAAGTCATTTTCTACTCGGACAGTTATGAAAATAGTTTTTCCTCCTTTCTTCAAATATCAAGAGAGCAATACAGTTAGGAATAGGGGTGAAGGAATGTGGAAACACCAGAAGGCCAGAGAATTGCAAAAATAAACTCCCACTAATGTTAACACTCGTGTATTCCAAGGCAGGAATAATTAATAGTATATGTTTCATCACTTAGCAACTCAGAGCTCTTATTCTGAAAAGCTCAAACTGTTTCACACATGTTGTGAGCAAGGACTTTGGGGATCAGAGAGACCCTGCTAGTTGCAAGTTCTTTGGTCAGTTGCTTGAGTTTTGTGAACCTCAGCTGCTCTCACTTGGAAAATGCATATCATAGATGGAATCCACACAGCCTTGATGAGAAGGTAGTGCTACAAGTCTTCTTTATGCTCAGCATCACAACAACACGATCAACACTAGAACCACAACAACATCACCATCACCACATCAGCTCCACACAACATCAGCACCACACAACATCAGCACCACACAACATCAGCACCACACAACATCAGCACCACACAACATCAGCACCACACAACATCAGCTCCACACAACATCAGCACCACACAACATCAGCACCACACAACATCAGCACCACACAACATCAGCACCACACAACATCAGCTCCACACAACATCAGCACCATACAACATCAGCTCCACACAACAACAGCTCCACACCAACATCAGCACCACACAACATCAGCTCCACACAACATCAGCTCCACACCAACATCAGCACCACACAATATCAGCTCCACACAATAACAGCTCACACCAACATCAGCACCACACAACATCAGCACCACATAGCATCAACACCACACAACATCAGCTCCACACCAACATCAGCACCACACAACATCAACTCCACACCAGCATCAGCTCCACACATCAGCTCCACACAACATCAGCTCCACACAACATCAGCACCACACAACATCAGCTCCACACAAACATCAGCTCCGCATCAGCATCAGCACCACACAACATCAGCACCACACCATCAGCAACAACATTGCTGAGTCTTTCTGCCAATGTTGTTTTTAATAATACTGAGGTAAAGGGCACAGAAATTCCAGAAAGATCTTGAAAGCCAATGCCAGTCTTGTGTCTCTTTAGACTTTTAGATCAGAGAGTTTCCTCTGAAATTCTAGCAAACACTAGATAGAGATAGCATGCCTCATGCTTGCTAGGAAGCCTTTTTATTTTTTTTTTTGATCTTGCAAAATGCTTTTACTGCCATCTTCATTACAACATCACTTTGAGGTAAATTATCATTGGCAGAATCTCCATGATCTGCAGTTGAGGAAACCTAAGGCAGGGGAGATCCAGGCCCCATCAAAGAGAGGTTCTTGTCAAAGCCAGTGAGTGAATGTTCTAGAACTCTGGTTGCCCAGAAAAATCTTGACTTTACCGGTTTACAGTAAGCTGAAACAAGGGTGGAATCTTCCAAGGCAGAAGACAACTATCCAGAATTATCCTACCCTTGAAGTTTATAGATGTGCCAGAGGGGTCTAAACATTCACTCTAGGTCTCAGTAAAACACCTGTCTGATAATACCTTCAAGGACAATAGTCTTTGCACATATTCTTTATTACCCTCTACTTTTCTTTATCAAATATAAAAGTGGCTAAGAGGACAACTTGTGGCCACACAGATAATGCCATGACAGGACCATGGTTAGAATGACTAAGCTTCTGAGACCTAATTTAGCAGGGCCTGGAGTGGCCATGGAATGAAGCAGGCATTTCATCTATCCAGTCAAAAGCCTGCTCTCTTTCATACTTGCTCCCGCTTATCATTCAGGGTTCAGCACAAATGTTACTTCCTTAGGGAAACCTTTGACCTCTGAGACTAGGTTAGGTCCCCATGTCAGACTCTGAGGCACTCCCCAGTTCCCCTTTCACACAGAACCCTTAGGGCTAAATACCTGCTTGCTCAGCTTGAGTACAATTTCTGCCAAAGCAGGAACTACAGCTATCCTTTTTTACTGCTGTACCTTGGTCCCTGGCACATGGAAACTCTTCAGTAAATACATAAAGACATGTCATGTGCTTATGACACAAAGAAAAACTGGCAAAGTCCAGGCCCTCCCAGAGCTCAGAGAAAATCTTACAAAGAAACATCCAGACCCTGAAAACAAGACAGCGCCTTCTCCTCATGCACATAATCTGAGAAGGATGGAGGGAAAGTATTTCAAGGTGGGAGAAGTTGCTGTGAAAATGCACAGCTACGGGACCACTCTAAATCCTACAAGTAGCCAGGATGAGGCTACTTGACCCTGGGCACTCGCTGTGGCCTGTGGGCAGGTGTGCATTTTATTCTTTCTGGAGGGTGGTTTTAGTATGAATCAGGACCACAACAGTCCACCACCCTCAATACTTGTTAGATAGTTAGACCTCAGGGGAACTCGGCCTCATTTTCTTGGAAGAGTCTGTCCATTTTCGTTTTAAACAACCCGACTCACAAGTTCATGCTAGAGAGTCAGCGATAGACCCAGGATTGGCCTCCACAATGACGTGGACCTGAACATGTATGGTCCAAAAGCCACCACGGGTTTCATCAAGGGAGAGAACTTAGCAATGAGCCAGATGTTCCCAGGAGAAGGATGAAGTGTTTCTTCTAATGGTGATTCCAAAGCTCTACTGAGTATAGCATGGCATCCATAATGCCATTAGATACGGGACAGGGCAGGAAGGCTGTAGATAAGTTGCTTTACCTCTTGGGATACTAAGAATTCACATCTTTGGAACTGAGGCGCCCCCAAACAAAATAAGTTTAGAAAGAATATTCTAGAGGGAAACCGACTTTCCTGGACATCCTGCTGGTTATTCCCCAAATTAAGTTACTTTGTTCACATTGATAGTTAAGGAGAAGTTCTCTTACAAAGAGTTACAGAGATGTGGGAACTAAAGAAACAAACCATCTGTTAAGAGTATGGAGCCCTGCGCAATAGGAAATCATATTTTCATGGTGGCATAAAGCAGAAAGCATTAGAGCTGAAAACAACCTTAAGAAGAATTTGGATCCATGCCAGTATTTTTCAAAGAGGAAACCAAAGTTACTGTGTTATGTAAGGGCTACTCTTTGGCCAACCTTATTTTTCCAACAAGAGGGTATATACCAAGACCCATATTGTTCTAAAACAAATCGAGTACACATTCAGTCATGACTTGTAAATACCCTTTTGGTAAATTTCTCTTGTCTCCATTATCACATAAGGGAAAAATAAGTATTATATTCTCAGTGGTAGCAGAGATTTGGTTGTTGAAACCAGGCCAGCTTGGATGGTAACCGGGTAACACTGAACATCAACAGCGCCTCATTTTGAAAAATTCACCATAGGGTAATGGCGGTAGTTAAGCCTGGTGGCTCATAACTGTAATGGGGGGCAGAGACAAAAGAACCAGGACTTCAAGGTCAGTGTTATTACATAGTGTGGTTGAGATCAGTCTGGGCTACAAGAGACTGTCTCAGAAAGCAATAAGACGACAAGAACTAAAGGATTAAGGGAAGCACCGATCTCCGTGTACACAACAAGCCCACTGCTCATAAAAAGAACACATGTAAGCAGATGCTTCCGACTCAACCCAGAGTTTAAGATGATGGTTTGGACAGCAATTTTATTGGTATTATTTAAAATTCCATTAAATTGGGTTTAAAAGTGCTTCCTCAAGTTGAGTGTGATGGTACACGCCTACAGTTTCAACACTGGACAGGATGAGGCAAGAGACCAACAGTTCGAGGTTATCCTAGGCTCTGTGGTAAAAAAAAAAAATACTTCTATCTCAAAAAAAAATCTTTCTTTGCACTAGGGGCATCACACATCTTGATATAGCCACTCTCACTGTCGTATTGGTCAGGGAAGAACAGGGCATTTTCCTTCTAGCAGAAGGTTCATTTGGACAACTACAATAAAGACAGCTTCCTTAGTCTTTCATTTGCCTTGGCCTCTAAGACAGGGACAAGAAGGCTCAGAAACATTAATGAGGTTTCCTAAATCTCTTCTTTTAAAATGTATTTTGTCCCTTTAATCCCATGAGCTCAGAGGTGTATAATGGCTTTAATGTATCAGGGATGCATTGTGCCTTTAATCCCACAACTCAGGAGGCAGGTGGATAACTGAGAGTTTGAGGCCAACCTGGTCTATGTAGCAAGTTCCAGGCCACCCAGGATTCTAAGTGAGACTTTAGCTCAATCTCCCTTCTCTTACCAAAAATGTGTATCCAGCAGTCATATCTCTAGGGGAGTTTCTTAACTATGAATAACTTAAAATGGATGTGTTTGACTTTCTTATAGCACCTTAAAAGAAATATTGCTCCCTGTTGTAAGCTAACTGCTGAATGCCCCCTGTGGACTTGTGTTCTGAGTGCTCGTTTTTTCAGCTGATTGTGATGTTTAGGGAAAATATGGAAATTATGGGAGACAAATGACGGTTCAAGGAAGTCGGTCCCTAGGGACAGGCCTTCAAAAGCTAAAGCCTCATTCCTGACTGTAGAATGTTCTTGGGTTCCTGGTACACTTTGAAGCAAGAAGGCATCACCACACAATTGCAATGATAAGAACTCTACCATGGTTTTCCACTAGGATGGACTGAGATTCTCTGAAACTGTAAGCCCAAACAATTCTTTACCCCTGTTCTGTTAAGTATTTGACTACCACAACACAGAACTAGCAAATACAACCACTTTACTCAAATAAAACCCAAGAATATTGTTCCTGAAAAGATCCAAAAGCAATACATTAGCTGTTTGAATATGTTGTAAATATCTGGGCACGACATGGGCCATGGTAAAGATTTAGGACATTGTGTTTGTCAGAAAATGTCTACAATTAAACCTTATAAAACAGTTGATACCAACTAACAGAAGAATTCTGAAAGACTGCCTTTGCTTCCATTGGATGATGTGACTTTTCTAATTTGAAGTGTGTGTGTGTGTATTTGGTAATTGTGATATTTAGTAATCTTTTTATCTTTGATGTCAGGTTTTGGGGGGAAATGCTCATTCAATGAGGCACATAGAATTGGAGAATAACTTTGTTTTATTTTCCAGGAGAGAAGGGCAGCAGGCCTGATCTTGCTTTAACAGTAGTCTCTAAAGATGATGGAATGGACTTGGAAAAGTCATTCCCATTGGTCAGGAATAAAGTCAATGCATGCAATAGTTCAACCCTACACAGATAAAGACCCAAGGAGTTCTTAATTTCAGACTGAAATATATGCACAATGCTTAAAATGCAAAGAGGAAACTTAATTTCCCATCTTTCCATTTGATTAATTCAGTCCAGGTAGTGTGGGGCAAGCTTTCTTCTTCTTTGCACCAGCTCTGATGATATCATCATATTTGGTGGCTTAGTGCAACACCAGACAGAGATGTGACCTTCTTAAAGTGCTGAGAAGGATGTGAGAGTAAAGAAAACCCTCCTTGGGCTCATTGGGTAAGGGCCACCATTATTCCCAACATTGACCCCAACCAAAAAAAAAAAAAAAAAAGAGTTGGGGAGATACTGAGGAAACAGAAGAAGAGAGGCCTCAGGAGAATGAGACGAGGTACCCAGAAAGCATCTGGCCAGCCAAATGGGGATTTCACAACTCTTCCTAGGGAATGCTCTGGAAAGGTCATGTGTTTTTTAGGTGAGGATGTCCTGGCTCTAGAAAGGCAGACATAAACCTGAAAACAATGGGCCTACGTAGCTCAGGTTGGACCGGCTGTTTCCAACGGTCTTTGCTTTTGTTTGTTTGACATGAGTCTCTTTATCAACAGCACGAGCCTGGAATTCCTGAGTCCACAGTCACATCCTGCCATCTCTTTATGCTTTTACGCAAAAACCCCATTGATTGAGTTGGGAGTTTCACAACCAAAACAATAGCCGGATACAAGGGAGGGAAAAAAGGAATAAGGAACGTTTGATCTGTGGGGTACACTGCTAGGGATGAAGTCTGTGTGAGCAAAGAGATATGAGTTAAGTAGCTAATTGGCCAATTCAACCAAATTTAACCATTTTTGGAAATCTTAGTGCAGGGGGCAGGGGGAGCAATGTTTATTGTGTTACATTTAAATGCTGACCAGAAGGAAAATAGTATAACTTTACATTTATAAAACATGCACACACACTCTCTCTCTCTGTCTCTCTTTCTTGACACAAGGCCTTGCTATGTAGTTCATCCTGGCCTGGAACTTCGTTCTTCTGCCTCACTGTCCTTAGTGCAGGGATTACAGGTGTATGCAGCCATGACCAACAATGACAAAGTACCTTTCCTTTGTGCATCTTTTGTGTCTGATACTTCATAATGCAGGTAGAAAGTGCTATTGTGATATCAATTGTCATTATCATTGTCATCCTTACTTTGCAGATAGGAAATGAGAGGAAAGTTTGTATCCAGTCTATGATCATACAACTAAAAACGAGTGAGATTGAATTTAGGTATTCAAGCTTAAAGCTTAAAAATGTGTGTGTGTGTGTGTGTGCATGCGCATGTGTGTTCATGACATGGAATGATTGTGGAGATCAGAGAACAAGCTCAGATGTCGATCCATGTCTTCCACCCTGTTTTAGACAGGGTCTCCCCTTGTTTGCTCCTATTTTAGACATACTAGCTGGCCTACAAGCTTCTGGGGACTCGCTCCCACGTCTTAGTCTCTCACATGACTCTAGGAATGCCGGGATTATTGAAGTGTGCTCTTGCAGGCAGCTTTATATGAAATCTGAGGATTCAAATTCGGGTCCTCACATTTGGATGGCAACCACTTTCCTTACTGAATCATCTCCCTAGCCTCAGTCTTCAAATTTTCAAAAAGTCCTTTTGTCACCACGACGGTATCTGGCAAAACACTACAGTAAGCCTCTACCAATTCCACTAAGATTTTGCGTCACCTTTCTTAGGCAAGAAATAACTTGACCGCACACAGCATTGTTTGCGCATTGCGTTGTGTGAACATGAAGTTACATGTTTAAACTTCAACTGACAGAATATTAGTAGGGAGTTCCTCACAAGAAAGAGAAGTGGGCAGTCTCTCTCTCTCTCTCTCTCTCTCTCTCTCTCTCTCTCTCTCTCTCGTCCAACTGAGGCTCCGAGTCTGGCATACCCCTGGCAACATGAATATCCTCCAAATCAGCAACCTGGTAGTTACTCGAAGTGGAGTTATGAATAGATGATTTTCTTCAAGAAACCCAAAGCATCTCAGTACTCCAGACTGTTACCAAGTCTACAGGGCAAGGAGCACATACTGCTAGTCTCCATTCTTTTGTGCAGACTGAAAAGATGAAGTTAAGAAAGACAGACTAGCGTGTCCAATGCCACCCAGTTGGCCTAAGCAAGACCAGGCACAAAACCTGGGGCTTACTTAAGTTTTTTAGAGGACAGACACATAGATTCCAGAAACTTCTATGAGAGCTAGAGAGCTAGTACAGAGGTGTACCTAGAGAGGCTTGCCACCCATGCTCCTCATGACCAAGAAGGAAATGAAGAACAAGGCTTGTGGTGATTACAGACCTCTAACTCCCTCTAATCAGAAGGAATTCAAAAATTTATTAAAATTAGTATCTCAAAATGGACGGTCTACCTGTTCCCTCTCTGATGAGGCTGCCTAGCTAAACAAGTGCTCATGAGCTCCAGTTGAATGAAGCAGGAGACACTCATGTGTTTTACAACACTCCCTTCCCCCTTTCAGAAAGTTCTGAGCTCTGAGACCTCACTAGACCTTACTATAAGGCATTCACCTCCGCCCTTATTTTTCTAGTTCATCTCTAAGACATTTCTTTCTCCGCACTCCATAAATGCTCTTGCATTGTGCACAGTAATAAAACAGCCTCTCCTGTTTCCAATTATTTTGTAACAATTAAGCATGCAAATGTGGGAGTGACATTTAATAAACTTCTATGGACATTTAGGAGGACAGAAAGAATGAACCAACAAAATTCGGAATCATCAAAGGACTCTTACAAAACCAGTATTTTGAGCCTTTAATTGAAAATGAATCAGAAACAGGCGTGTGAAATTTCCCATGAAATACACATAGGGTTTTAAAAAATTTTTTGAGAGGGTGCTCTGGGAAGGGAAGAGTCTGGGTCAAACCCAGTCCACACTGATGGGAAGAAAAAGATTAATTGCAACGATCTCGGGCAGGCCCCACTGCCTGCTAATGGCAGGTCCACAAGACTCTTGGGGGTCAAGGGTGGGGAGAGTGGGGAGGTGGGGGTGAGGGAGTGGGCTGTGTTGTTTCTTTCACCACAGTGCAGACCCCGACAATTCAGATCTGTGACTCTCCAGAAGGAACAGCTTAGCAGCCCAGAACAGCAAACCCAAACCGCAGGATCCATCCCCAAAGCTTTCTGGGAAAAATGGTTTGCATGCCCTTTTCCTGAAGCAGAGGAAGAGGATGTTTATTATCTTCTGGGAAATACAGGAACTACAGGTGTCCCTAAAGCCTTGGACCCTATGGGGTGACCTAAAGATCCTCGTTGAGTGAGATTTCATTATGGAATTTGTGGACTCTATTATGGAGGAAGATGGAGTCATATCTGAGCAGTTCTTTACAGTGTGTCAGAGCTAAAGGGAAATTTGTAAGAGAATTCAGGAGTCTTTTTTTCTAGAAGGCCTGACAGGATCAGGCCTGGGTACAAAGACAGAGGCAGACTGCAGTATCTGGAAACCGACAATACACACTGATGACTCAAGTCTCTTCCTTCCACTTGGTATCACCAACCCTGGCTACCCCAGCGCAGATGCACACCTTCACCCACGCTCCTCTTCCCAGAGAGTATCTGAGTTATTTTGTTCTTTGAAGAACATCTTTTCAACCTGTTTCTTTCTAGAGCTGTTACCATGAAGAACTGGGCTAAAAGAATTTCGTATCGTTTAACCACAATGAATTGCTCTTCTTGAGACGCCCATGGCAAAGAGTAGATGCCAGTGTGAGTATTTTCCTGTTCTAAGTCACTGATCGTCATAAATAAAAAGCCCACCTTCGTAATATGATTGCTTAGCTGCTCAAAGCGGTACCTACAGAATGGGTGTCCTTCCCAGTTCCTCATCTGGAGCATGACAGCGGTCAGAAATGGAACTGGAACCAGATCAAGGATCAAAGTCCTTGTAAGCCCCAGTGCCTTAACTCTGGGAACCACATTTATTATGGAATGTGTCCTTTAGGGGATATAGATCCATAATCAATGCCGATGGTCGATTTGCCCACTTCTCACTTCCCAAGGCACCGAATCTTGAGACCTAATCTATCTTTTCTGCCCAATGTCCTCTGAATCTGCAAGAGTTCAAAGGAGGGGCAGATTAAGCAGACGCTGGGCAAGAGTTGCTGTGAGAGGCAAGACAGGCACACAAACAGTTGCTTTCATTTTGCACGTTTTAAAAATGAAATCGACCACGAGTAGGATATATTCAAGTGGGCCCCTGCACCCTGACCATCTCACACACCCGCCTCCCACATGCTGACAGAATGCTGTGGGAGAAGAATGTAAAGGTGAGCATTTGGCCTTAGGCATGGAGAATGGAACTTTAAAATAATAGATGCTTTAGTGCTAAATTATGTTTGCTCCCAAGGATCCTTAGGGCTATGGTTTTCTTTGTTCTGCCAAAGGGAAAAGGAAATATATCAGGAAGCTGGGCCAGTCCACAGGAAGTCTCACTTGGGCTGATAAAAGGAACTGATGTGCCACGGCTTTGGATGCTGTTGTAGTCAGTGCGCCTTGAAATAACAAGACAGGCTGCTCAGGAGAAACTGGAGCCCGCAGTCAGCCTTGCTTGGCGTTTCCTTTAGCCATTGCAGAACACTCCCTTCTTTGTGTTCTCATAACTGCCCAAATCCATCCTCTTACTTAAAGTTTGTGTGTCGTTTTGTGAGCGCAGGAGTGAATGAGGAGGAAGCAGAGAGCAGGAGGTAGAGGAGCAGGGGATAAAGACAAACGGGGTTGGGGGGGACAGAAGAGGAAGCGTGATCAAGTCCCAGTATCTGCTTGCTTTCTATCGAGTAGAGAACCTGCCTTGTTTCTCCTCTGCGGCTCGTTATGGTAAAATAAAGCCAATCAATTTCACAGTCTGTCTCTTGCCCGCCTGCAGCTACACCTGCAGCAAAGTTGGGCTGGCTTTTTCCTGGATACACAGGGCTAAAGTCTTCATACATAATTGGGGATGGAGTATGAGCAGTGTGATGACTCTGGCCAGCAAGGGCTGTGCTCACAAGTCACGGCGACTAGAAACAGCAGAACTAGAAACAGCAGAACCTATGCATTCCTCACAAGGTGGGTTAGCGCTCAGCCTCGGGGTGCAGGCAGGAGGACTGAAAATTCTAGGCCTGCCTAGGCGAGAGAGCGAGTTCAGATCCAACCTGAACAGTTTAGCAAAACTCTGGCTAAAAACAAATTGCAAATAAAAGAGAAAAACAAAACAAAACAAAAAACCCTTGCTTTGATTATTGTTCAGTGGCAAAGCACTTGCCTAGAACATGTGTAGAGCCTGGGATCCAAGACCAGTAGGCGAAACAAAGAAGGAAACAGAAGAGTTAGGCTTTGAATCCTAAACTACATGGAAGCGCATCAATCAGTTTGGTGATTTTTCACACTGACTAGACTCCATAAACTTTGGAGGCAATCAGGATTGGGTCCACCTAATTGCTTTCCCCTTTCTACCTGAATAAATGACCTTGAATAAGCTACTCAATTGCTCCAAAATAGAAATAATATATACACCATAGGATTGGTACAAGGACCAAGGTTAAGTATATCTTAAGGACCAGAAGTCAGTACCTAAAGGCAGATTAACAACTAGGGTTTTTTTTTTCCCTTGTGACTCTGCTTATCCAAGTTTTAATGACCCTTAGATAGAAAATGAATAATGCATCCAATCTGAGGTAAGGACTAGAAGAAAAGAGGCTTTAGTTGGGCCATGGGGTCCACACACATGGCCAGTGACACTACTTCACACCGAATTGGGGCCTTCTGGGCAGACTATGTTTGCCCATAGAACGGCACCACTTCCTGTTTTAAGAAGCAGAAAAAAAATTAAAAGCCTTCCAGAAAACTCATTAAGAAACTCAACATTCTTCTTAGACATCAAATAAGTTCTCAAAAAATATTGTTTTCTTAAGAGTTAAGTGTAAATGAATAAAAACCAGACAAATTCAATTTCCTTTCAATTAAAGAGGATTTTTTTTAAAAGTCCAGAGTAAAGGTTTTTGGAGGCAAATGTGTTTTTGGGTTTTAATCAAGACTGAATTTTTAAGAGTCTAAGACCCCGGTGCAGGGTTGGGCCCTATTCTTAGATGGTGTCAATACACAAGGCCCAAACCATTGCACCATGAATTGCGAGTGGAGAAAACCAGGCTTCCAGAAATTCACAAGGCACCTTAAAACAGTCCGGCAGTGGCTGGTCTTGAGCGCCGCCTGATAGAACAACTAACTTAACCTTGAGATCTTAGAGCAGCCACACCAGGCCAGAAAGAAGGTCAGAGTCCAGCCACCTACACTCCAAAACCAGACACAGGAGTGCATAACCTGGCCAGGATGAATTTGGGATTGGAAGAGAATGTTGCCATTGTAACTCAGTTTACACATGAACAGATTAAACAAAGAAACGGCATGTGAGTAGCAGGAGCCAGGGGACTTGCCCAAGAGCCAGCAGTTGCTTTGAGGGGCAGCCAGGCCTAGAAACGTGGCATGTGAATTCTCAGCCACACTCTTCACAGAAAGGGGGTCTCAAGTCTCTGGGATCCATGCATTTTGGTCAGAATGGTTTCCATAAATCTATTTCTAACAGACCATTTTATTTTTTTGCATATTTTAAATTGTAAAAATAATATATACTAATGATTAAGGAATAATATGCTCCCTGAATTTATGATATTAAAGGTAAACATCTACTTTTCCGTATTCAAAGGTACCTGGTTTTAACTTGTATATACTTCTAGAAATCATTTGGACATAAAAAGATCATACATACGTGTGCTTAGATTTCTTCCATAAACGGACTGACTATGCAGCTTGTAATTTTCATTTTTGTACATAACTATATTTTATTGAGAGCTTTCTAAATCATCATCTATAAGAATTATTTTATTCCATTTAACATTGGCATGGCATCCTCTTGTACATATCCTCCCTTATTATTTATCTAGTACCATCCTGATAATAAACATCAGTCAGTTTTAATTTTTTGCCATTATAAAGCTGCTACTGTAAGCATCTTGTAGCTACATCTTAGGCATCTGAATGAATACAGATAAGGGTAAGGCAGTCACCTTTTCTAACATGTCACATTAATTACTTTCTCTATATCTTCATTGTTTACTTAGGTCACAGTGTCAAAAAACGCACTATTTTCATTTGAAGGTCTTTATGTAGGCATAAACTTAAGAGTCTAAGTCTTTGTATTTCTTCTAGTATCTTTGTCCATTTCCTATCAAGCAGTCTTTTTTTTTAATTGATCTGTAAGTAGTCTCTGGGCCTGACAATAAGTTTGAGACACAGTCTCTGAGAGCTCCCATTTGTCTTTTCTGGTTGCCTGTTTGTGGTCCGAGTGAAGAAGCAGAGCACCTTGGCCATGCTGCTCTGCCCTTGAGCCACAAGGGCCTCTGTCTTTTAACTTTACTTGCTGTGTTAATATAGACACTGGAGACCTGGAGAGAGAAAGAAGGAAGAATTTCCTTGACTCAAGCTCTAGATTTCAAAAAAATGTCTACATAAGGGGCTAATATCACCTCAGATGGAGGGGCAGTGGGTCTCTACACCGTTGTCACCTTGGGACATTATGCCTAATGTCTCTATAACATTAAGCTAGGTATAAGGAGTCCCTCCAAATGGGCATTGTCTTCTTTGGAATCACAGATCATCAGAACTCAACATAAGGAAGTAGAGAAACTACTACTCTCTAGAAATCTCAAGAAGTGGAGACATCTTGCTTCTATTGACAGAGGCGGATCATTTCCAGAGCACTGACATTGCTAGTACTATTCATAACTTGGGTGAGTGAATAAATGATTGCGTACGAATAAAATGGTAAGTATCTAAATAAGGAATGACTATATGGACATACACATTTCAACCCAAACATATGCTTCTGTGGATTATAACAGAATCAACACAAAGACAAGTTAGAAACTGAGTAATTTTTAACATTAACCTGATTGTTTTTGCCTTTTCGCTGCATGAATGATAGGATACAATTGCTCGCTTTCAGACTAGGTCTCCTTTCCACACAAAATCAATGAATACGTGAATATTCAGATTGAGCAAATCTGCGTCTGGTATGTTAGATTCTCGTAGATTTGTGAAAGTCACACGTGTCTAGAAAATCGAGGTTAAAGCTCCCATGGCTCCCGTAATTCAGGCTTCTTGTGTGTGTGCATTGAAATGTGACCTAAGGTCTTTCATGACCTTGGATGCGAAGTTCCGACCGAGCAAATGGGCTTGCTCTTGGAAAATCATTCTACAGTATTCAAGTCTGTGTCTTCCTTGAGGTTTTGAAAACTTTCATACTCTGAGACTTTGATCATAAAGTAAATGGCAGGGATGTTGTTCCCTAAAGATAGGAAAGACCTTAAAACCTTCGGGTTTGAGTGATTTTGAAAGCGCTGTAAAGTGGAAGTACTGGAAGTGCGCTCTACCTTCTGTCTCAGCCCCTCCTGGGATAAGGGACAAACGTCTCTGAATCTTGGTTTGATCAGATGAAATGTCAGTGCTTGGAATGGAGGCAATGGGCCAGACCTCCTCATGAGAGAAGGTCACACTTCTCTGAATTTTCATAGAAGTTTGATTTGAGTCTCAGGGAGAAAAACCTTCCCTTTCTCATGGTCAGTGTCACCATGTGTTGACTGGTAAAAAGAGCTGCCCTTGTCACGAGGATAGACTTCCCAATTAAAGAGATAGCTCATGGGCAAAAGGTCATATTTGAGGGAGCAAATGCAACGAGCAATGTTTTAAAACATTTTTTTCACAGTTTTGGGGATCCAGTCAAGTCCTGTGCGTACAAGCCCTGTGCGCATGCCTAACCACTGAACCAAATTCACAGTCCTTGGTTTTTTGAAATATGGTCTTGGCGCGTAGCTCAGTCTGACTTTGAAATCACTGTGTGTCTTGGGCTGTCCTTGGACTTGGGATACTCCAGTCTCTACATGCTAAGCGTTGAGAACGCAGGCAAGTGTAATGCTCCACTCTTGGGTAATCATATGTTTATAAAACCCAAAGAGATGGAATTTTCCCTCCCCCACTCAATGCCTGCTTAGTAAGCACCATCTTGCAGACCTTTCTGCTTCCTCAAACTCAACACTTGCTGTCTAGTCCTGATGATTTACTAGAAGCTTCTAGTTGAGTTTCTAAAAGTCCCTGTCATCTTCATTGACTGAAGGGATTTGTACAGCTATGAAGACTACCATAAAAACTTTTAAACATCATTATTTTTTATTGTATATTGTATAAAACCCAAGCTCTTTATCACAATATTTAAAGCTTTCCATATTCTACATCTATTCAATCTTTCCACCTCCTCCCCAGTGCATTTCCTCTCCAAAGCCCTTGATCATATAGTGTGCAAGTCTATCCATACCTCAAGGTCAACTTCCAGATTCACTATGCCAATAAGTGGAATGGCTGGTGTGTGCAGAAGCAGGCATTTCTGCAATGGGAAAGACTGTGCTTGAAAAACCCAGCTCGGCCACACGTCAGCCATAATCTTGGGCAAGTAGCCTCGCCTCTCTGAATTTCCATTCGTTCTGAGGGAGATGGAGCTGTGATGGTATAAACTCCCATGGGGTGCAGCGAACGTGCTTTGCAAGGACAAGAAACTGCACATGCAACTCTTCTCCTTAAGTCTTTGCGTGCGTGTGTGCAGTTCTGGTTGTCCTTTGCTTGCACGGGCTGCCATGACATCTAGCAATCCCATTGGCCCACACAGCTCATCCTCTAGTTGAGGATCCCAGACAGATCACCAAGTCTGACTCTGCACAGCAATCGTGCAGCTGCCTTGATATGGTTGGTCAGCAGACAGTGTCCACTTCACACAGAATACTGGTATTCTAGAGATTGCCACATCTCAAAGATGTGAGACCCAGGTGTGACAGCAAGGGGAATGGATGGTGATTCCTTTGATTACCTCTGGAGAAACAACCCAGAGTTTATTACTAAGTGACATCATTTGGTAACTCCATCTATTAATGAAGTGACTAACATGAATGGCATGAACGTGGCAGAAATGAAAGAAACAGAAAATGAAACAGGGTGTAGCCTTCTGCAGAGAAAAACACCTGCAGAACTTTGTAATGACTAAAAATAATGTATTATAGCCAGGCATGATGGTGCATTCCTGTAATCCCAGCACCCAGAAGGTGAAAGCAGAGGGCTCAGAAGTCCAGCGTCATCCTTAAATACATGGTGAGTTTGAGACAGACTTTCCCCCCAAACAAACAAAAGCATGCTGGGCAGATGGCTCAGTGGCTAAAGTGCTGGCCACACACGTTTGAGAAACTGAGTTTGAATGCCCAGAATTACATACAAAGTCAGACAGACAAAGCACCAGGCTTTACTCTCAGGGACTCTACTGCGCAAAACAGGAGATTGTTTGGAAGACCCCGAGCCAGCCAGACTGCTGTATGCAGCAGCTAACAGCAAAGAAACCCTATCTCAAACAAGGTGGGAGGAAAGTACCGACGCTCCCAGTCATCCCATTAGCTCCATGTGTGTGCCCATGCTCACACACACATCATACATACGCACAAGAAAAACAACGAAAACAAAAAGGCAGACAGGCTTTTAAATTCCATCTTCCAAAATTCATATTATTCAAAACAAAAATATTATATGCCAACATCATTTAACCAGTCACTTAAATGAAATTCAGCAGTAAGATTCCCATTCTAAATCCAGAAGGACAAATGATCTCATCTGAAAGCCTGTCAAACTTTAGGTTGTGAAACTTTAGTTTGTGGATATTTTTATGAGGTTTAAGGTAGAATAAGGGGAGGTTTATTAATGCAAATATTTTGCTGAGATTTTCTTTGTCGTGGGAGGGAGTTGGACTAATGCTACATTTCTGGAGTGGGGGAAGGTTTGATATCAGCCAAACAATTTTTAAAACCAATACCAACCTAACTGCTCAACTTCAAACTAAAGAAGACACTGAAAATTTAAATACATACATCGTATTTAATGGGGTTGTTACTAAAGACTATTTGCTTCCAAATAGAATCTATTAGGTATGTCCTAATATATCTGAGAGTATTTTGTTTAAAGAGGCAAAAATTCATTCTTTATACCTGCCCACCATCAATAGAGGGACCTCCTGGTTACTTAAACACTGGTATATTTAAATACTGGTTATTTAAATACTGGTATATTTTGGGTGGTTTCTTGACAATGGGAACTTTGTGTTGCATACAGTCAAAACAGCTGTGTTTTCCAACTCGATCTGAAATTTTGGACATTTGTCACCTTTTGTTGCTGTTGTAGTGTTGTTGCTGCGGCTGTTGGTTGTGGTGGTGGTGTGTATGCGTGTGTAGATGTAATTTAAGATAGGAGGAATACATCTGCCACTCAATTACGGAGTGTCATCAGTTTAAGGCGGCAGCTATTTCATGATTTCTGTGTGAAGCTCTCCCTGCAGTACTGCGTGATCTTAACCAACGGGACAAGTGATGCCCTCGCGCTATAGTGGAAAGAGCACTACTTTGTCTGCTTCTTAGGAATCCCGAATTTTCACTTTGCGTCCTGTGATTGTGCTCTTCCCACTGCGTGCCCTGGGCCTCCGTTTTCCTACAGGGAAAACCGAAAGCGTCAGGATGAACGTTTCCCAAATCTCTGACGTTGCAAATCTGTGAGTCTGAATAGTAGGAGAAGAAGGCTTTCCAGTGGCAGGAGTTCACTTGGTAGTTATTTCAGACAGCAATCATGTAGGCATGGGGATGGACAAAATAACCATCTCGTTTTTCTGGAGTCCTTGTGAATCTAGCTGACACTGAGGTGGAGTCGTGGGAGGATGACAGGCCCATCTGGAGGGCAGAAGCCAAAGTTGCCCCTGTTTGGTGTGCTCCTTCTTGACTGCCTCTTCCTAGGGCTCCTTCCCAAGTTTTTCCTCCCTGCTAGCAGCAGCCTGCCCTCTGCATGGCATAAGGCTCTCTTCTGGTTCAGAGCCCACAGCTGCAACCCCAACTTCACTCTTTCCTTTACCATCATTGAGTGGTTCTGCAGAAAGAAGGGCTATCTCAACTCCTTATTAGCAGTGTTACCCTGGTTCTCCTGCCTGGTCTAACACCATCACATGTGAGCCCTAATACATGTTCTCCCTGTGTCCATCACCTTCTCTAGAGCCATTCAATTGCTGTTTCCCCAAAGACATGAAGTAGAGCCCCAGGCACGAGAAGTGCATCACAAACACAAAGCAAAGTCATGAAATATGGGTAATGATAAATTCAGACCTATATTCTACTGTTGTGACCAACAAGCCTCTTCTAGATCTAACCCACGATGAAGTTCAGGGAAGGTGCATTCCCCTAAAGTAGCAGATTTTATCTCATCCTTACTGCGACTGTAGACCTACTTTGCAGATGAGAAAACTGAGACTCAGGACCAAAGATCCTGACTAGGACACACACAGTGAGTAGAAGAAATGAGGGTGAACCCAGGCTTTCTCCGAGTCCTTTCTTCCTTGCTTTCCTCATTTCTCAATTTTCTGCACCAGTCTCACTCCTCTCTGGTTGACCCCCAATCTTTGATGGTGCACTTTACATTCATGCCTCTACAGATGGCATCGATCTGATCAAAGGAAGCCTGCCTAGAACGGAGATGAGGTTTTGAAACCAGGTCATTTCTTCAAGCAGCGAGCAGTATCACGTGCTTTCCAACACTGATAATATCACTGTGGGGAGCAGGGGTGGGGTAGGGCGTTGTTTAACATGGCAGGTTAACTTGTCTATAGCTGAAGAAGAGCAGCCAGATTATGAGGTTCTCTGTGTGAGTTCTCCCAAGAGACATTCTTGGGTAAGTAGAGAACATCGTTTGGAAGGACAACACGATCTGTGAGCGTGGCTGTAAAGACAACCAGATGTCCCTGGCATCCTGAGCCATGGGCATCCTGGGCATCCAGACCCACCGGCATTTCCAAATTTGATGACTGAGGAAGATGCACACAGGTGCATAAAATCGCATCATAGAAATCACTCTTTCTCTAGGTGGTTCAATCTGGCAACTCACACTCTGAGTTTACGTCTATAAATTAGAGTCGGAGCTATAGTGTCTTCTGACCTCGGTCAGTATAGGGCAGGAGAGTGGGTTAGTGTGTCAGCAGCTGGAAACACAAGTGTAAGGCAGCCCCATGGGTTTTGTTTTTTAATGAAGATTGAGGCTCAAAGCAGTTTAATAACTGTGAATTCATACATCAAGATCAGAAGCTGGTTGACCTTTCTTCCAATCCAGTACCTGTTAGTATTTTCCAAGCATGACACTGAACCATCTTGTAACTGGGGGCCGCAATCCCCAAGTCTAAAGGTTACGTGTAAACAGGAGCCCATGGCATCTACACAGCTAAAGTGCTGAAGGCTACACTAAAGACCTAATCTTCCAGAGCCTTGGCATACAGAAAAGTTGGAAAAGAAAGAGAATGGCCTGTCGTGGCTGTGGAGTTGGGTCACCTAGGTGAAAAGCAAGGTGATCCTTGGGAGGCTTTGGAGGAGCTCGTGGGTGCCAGTCATTCATCCTACAAAAGTCAGCGCTCCCATCTTTGGAATGAAGTGCCAAACTTCTGGTCTAAGGCTGATTTCAATGCCCATCCCAATGTGTGCATAAAGTGAGGTTAACACATCTGGGTAAACAGACCACAGCTTCCTCCAAGGCTCATGGCCTGTGTTTAGAGGTCTGAATACTGCATAGATATTGCTTCATTTCTCTTCAGAGTGTCCCCATCAAGCCTCTGGAGCCATATTGCCACCCTTCTGAATCCAAGGGGAGTCTTGGTGATGGGGGGACGAGTAGAACATGTTCTGAATGGGGATGTGAAGGTTCTATGGGAGCCTCTGGTTACTGAACCTGAAGATGCAGGCTCTTGCCTGAACTCACCAATAGGAAGCAAGGAACCTGGTGAAAAGGTCCAGTGACCTCCACTCTCAGGTCTCTAGAGCAGGGCTCTCCCCCACTCACTCAAGTTTAATAAAAAAAACTATTAGATGGTCTTAAAACCCTTCCAATCAGTTATCTCATCTGTTTTCAAGTTCCTGCAGTTGGTGCCTTTTACCTCAGTCAGCATGTTGAGAGAGAGAGAGAGAGAGAGAGAGAGAGAGAGAGAGAGAGAGAGAGAGAGGACTTAGAAAATAAAAACACTTTGTCCCCACCCAGGAGATAAGAATCTGTTGAATTCTCTAAGCCCAACACCTTAGCCTCCTTTCAGTCAAGTCCTTGGTAGGAAGTCCATTCCTCTGAGTTCTGAGGAATGGCGGGCTCGGCCAGTCCCCACCTCACCAGCCTGATAGTTTTTCCAGACCAACTCCTGCTTGGTGTTGTATGGCAGCCTTGAAGCTAACGTCTGGTCTCATTCATTCTCCTAAGTCCTCTAAGGCTAGTCACGTAAGGGGGTGTCCCTCTTCTCTGCTCCTAGCCCCACTTCCCCCTTTCTGAAGAGTCAGCCGTTCTGAAGCGTGACAGGGAACCCAGACTCACGGGTCTTCTGGGCTGGCCCTTTGCAACCTAGACCCAGGCGGGGCGGCGCAGATTGGGTGGTGGAATCGACAAGACAGCCCCGGGCCACGGGCTCAGAACCAGCCATCGCAGGCGAGTGGTTGTAAAGGGGTTTAATTCTTATCGAGAGGACAGCTCCTGGAACCCTTGTTTTGAAGCTGGCGCATGCACGGAGTGCTAGATCTAGGATTCAGGGGAGCGGCGGAGCCAGGAGATTTCCAGCCGGGAGGAGCTGCTAGGCGGGCCGTTAGTCCGGGCAACCGGCGTCGGCAGAACGTCGGGCAGCAGCAGTGTGAGGGGAAGAGAAACCAGTCTGGCTGACATGTAAACAGGGGCTTCCATCTGGACCCGCCGCCTCAGCCGGATCCTCAGACAACACTCTCTTGCACCCCTCCCCACCTCCAGCTAGCCTTGTAACTGGCTCCGGGTATTGGGGACCTCAGCTAGCGACAAACGCTACCCCTGCCCGCGCCGCTCTCGGCCTCTGGCAAGAGGAAGCTGGCGGCCAGACGAGTGCCCGGCGCCGGAGCCAGGGCGCCCGGTTGCCGGGTGGGAAGCGACCCGGCGGTCTCCAGCCCTAGACTCTGGTCCGCGCCCCGGTTCCCCAGGTTTCGGCTGCCGGGTCTTGCAGCCTCGCGTGCGGCGCGGTAGAAGCTTATGGGACTCCACTGTGGCGCGAGGAATAAGGGGTAGATAGCCCTCGGCGGGAAGGCTGGCCGGCCTCCTCGGAAAGGGGGGACTCGCCACCCGCCCAGAGGAGACCGCGCAAGTCGGAGCGCGGAAGGAAGGGTGAGCGGCCACGTCTTCCGGGACCCCGGCGCCCAGTCCTCCCGCAGCCCCAGTCGGCCCGAGTCTCGAGCCCACTGCCCCCTGCTTACCTTAATAGTCCCGTCCATTTGGCCAAGTCTGCAGCCGAGCCCCCCAATATTCCACACATTGACCCGGTTACAGCCTGACCTCGTAGCCCCTTCAGATTAGCACGGTGCGGCCTCTCTGGCGCCCTGGGCCCTCCCTGAGTGCCCCCTGCGAGCGCCCTGCCCTCGCTCCCCTGTGCACGTTTGTTGTTGTAGCGGATCGAAAAAGAGACAGTTAACCGGATGAAACTTTTTTTCAGCTAATTTTGGGAAGTGACTTCACTTTGCGATCGGGGAGGAAGTCCTATCTCTCTCTCTCTCTCTCTCTCTCTCTCTCTCTCTCTCTCTCTCTCTCTCTCTCTCTCTCTCTCTCCTCGCCCTCTCCTCTCTCTTCTCTGCTCTCTCTTGTCTTCCCTCCCCCACACCCCCTCTTCCTCTCCTTGCCTAGCCCTGCTTTTCGCATCACTCGCTATATAAATATACGCGGAGATGCCCAGATACATTCATGCACTGCGCACACAGGATACTTGCTCCTGGGAGATAAGAGCTGGCCAGGAACAATGACGGGGTCTACGCCCAGTGTCCGCGCCCTGATTCCTGCAGTCTGCAACTCCCCCCCCCCCACCTTCTCCCCCCACCAAATCCAAAGCCAAACGCCTCTGGCCTCTTTCCTTTCCCTTGGGCCTTTGGCCGAAGGTGGCCCTCCTGACTCATTCACTTTCCGTTTCTTCCCACAGATACATCCATTAATGCCTTTTCCAGCCGGAGTCAAACTTTTCGGGAATGGGAGGAAGAAGGCGGGAGAGTTTGCTAGGAAAGGGAATAACCTGGCACCGACGCTAGAGAAGATTCGGATGTAGATCAAGGTAAACCGACCATTAGAGAGAGAGGGGGGGGGGCAGGGAAGGAAGAAAGGAAGGAAGGAAGGAAGGAAGGAAGGAAGGAAGGAAGGAAGGAAGGAAGGAAGGAAGGAAGGAAGGAAGGCATCCGAACGAACTTTCAGCATCAAGCGCTGAACTCCGGAACGGCTCTATGCGGATTCTGGGTGCCGCGGACCTGAGCTGTCAAGGGTGTGACTCAACACCTCCAGCTTTGTTAGGAAAGCGGTGCCCACGCGTGTGCGCCTCTACTCCCGGCTCCCCACGCCTGCTAAGGGGTGGACCAGGCGCATCTTAGGCTACTTATCTACGCCTTTTGGTGTTAAATCCTCTCTGTAACTTGTGTGTATTCGACTGCCAAACCTCCGCTCAGCATCAAGTTCTGCCCTTCAATACTATCGCAGCCATCAAGAAACTACTTTTGGGCGAGCGTGCCCTCTACACCAATTGGCAGCACTGGGGAGCGCGGCACCCCGCGGTTGAGCACAGCCCCAACCTTCTTCGCTGAGACCCAGAAGTCCGAGGGTTTGAGCTGGGGACTGTCATCCCCACCCAGTGGCGTGGCCCTCTTTGCCCGCCTAGTTCTCTCTGAGATCTCCTACCTCCCCTGCTGGACCCAGGAGCGGTCTACTTAGGCTGCCTCTGGGGTACCCGCGCTCGCGGCCTGACTCCCTTCTCCCCAACATCCAAAATAGATTACCTTATCCACGCTCTTCAGACCACGCTGTGGACTTCCTCACTTTTATTTAAGAGTCCTCCCGGGAAAAGAGGGTGGGGGAAATCCAGAGCAGATCCGAATAAATTGGAAAAAAAATTCAAAAGGGTGTCCACGGCAGCAAAAAGGTGACTTATAAATTCTTTATTTCTTCAGGAGCAATTGCGCTCCCTCGCCTCCCTCCCTTCCCCTCCCCCCTATCCAAATTAGTCTCATCAATTCAGCTCCAATTTGGGGTTCGAATACAGACACGGGTCTGAACGTGACCAGACCTGGAGTGGCGGCGCAGACTGCCAGCAATTGAGACTCGGTTTACTGTGGGGGGTGGGGTGGGGGCCGGGCCCACTCCCCCTCCTCCTGTCTGCTTCTCAATCCAGGGGTCTGCTCCGGGGCTCCCCTGGGACCGCCACATCTGGTTACCGCTAGCGGGGTCAGTCCCCCCCTTTGCCTGGGGCCACCAGTTCTGGAGTTCAATTAAAAGAAATCAGGCTTAACCCTTTCCTGCCTGCGGCCGGGCCGCCCGCCCTCTGGCTCTTCCAACTTCAGCGTTTCCACATGCTTTCCAGAGAGGAAAGAGGTTAAAGGGAAAGGAAGAATGAATTACATCCTTTCAAACCCCAAATTGTTTCCTTTTCAGCCCAGACTCTACAGACATTCAAAGGACAACGTAGTTTTCAGGAGGGTGCACCCAAGCCTTACCGTGCTTCTCTCTGCCCCCAAAGGACTGTTTACTTCGCCACGAGGTCCCCCTTCCAGGCACTGGACAGACAGAGGCCACTAATAGCCACTTCACATGTAGTAACTAACTCAGTCCCCCTTAGAAAGCACCAAGTAGCAGGCAACCATTAGGTTTTTCTTTCCAACTTTTTTGATCTGACAAATGACAGTCATCTTCACTACAGTGACCAGCAGTCGCTGGAAAAACCCCTGACTTCTCTGAGCCCAATTTCTTCTCTCATCAGTGCTGCTCAAGGAGAATCCAGATCAAAACGAAGACTTGAACTCCCATCTTAGCTGGGAAACTTAAAGAGTGCTTTTGTCTCTGCCCGCAAAACTGACACTATAAAACACTTTCTCGTTTTTTTTGGGCGGGAGGGGGAGGCTAGCGTGTACACACACACACACACACACACACACACACACACACACATCCCCTTGCCCCACATAGTTGGACATAGGGACCACTGCAGTCTTTGGCTATTTGCCACCAAACCCTCCATTCACAGGGATCTCCACCCAGAATAAGGCTCAGTCCCCCGGTTTGAGCAGATTTGGGATAGGATGTCAGATTCCTTCCATCCTATGTTGCCGCGCTGGTGGGCAAGTTTGCTTGCTTATGTAACTCTGGGTTTGGTACTCCACTCTATCCTCCTCCTGGTTCTTTTTTAAATCCCGAAGGGGGGAAAAGCCCTAACCAAACACAACAGTAAACAAGTCTGCCCTGTTTAATGTGGTTACCACCAGACATCTGGAAAGATGGTTTGATCCTGGCAGCTCACATTGTTTTCATGAGCAGCCAAAGAGAATATTTTGAATGTTTGCATTGAGACAAATTGATAGAGAGCCTGCGGTGAGGCCTGCTGCAAATGAAAACTGTCTTGTGCTGGGAGAGGGCAGGTCCCTCCCCTTCTCTCACTTCTCACTCCCCTTCCCTTTCCTCGCCCTCTTCCTTCTCCCCCCCTCCTTTTCTGGCTCTCTGTGGCTCTTATCCATCCTTTCGCCTGCCTGTCTACCAGTCTAGCTCAAGAATGGCAGTCCCTGCCCACACAGTGGTGGACGCCCTCTTTACCGGAGCTCCAAGGACTGTGGGCTTCACTGTTTCTCAGACTGGGCCTGGCAGGGAGCTAGAAGTTGGTAAGGTACCATCGCAGCAGTTCCACTAGCTCATTCTTCCTCTGATTTTCAAGTCAGGGGAAGCTCAGAGCCAAAGATGCCAGGCTACACATTTCTTTTTATAAGCCACCAACTGGAAAAAAAATTTCAATAGCAAAACATCCTGGCTCACATTTCTAAGTTGTATAGAAGATACAGCCACGTGGGTGAATATTTAGGAAGCATTGAATTTGGAGAATTTTCATTAAAGCGTTGATGAAGCGACTTGCTTTGTACCATACACACTTGACAATTTCAAAGATGCGGAAGTCCTGCTTCCCCAGGGAGGAGAACCGCCAACAAAACGTGTCTTGGCTCGCTCAATGTCAGCCCTTTTGACCGGGTCAAGACTTTCCAGACGCAGGCTTCCTGGGCTCCTTTGGTCCCAGCCTGGAACTGGAGTGGGAGGACCTAACAATCGAGCCTGAGGTGCCTTCGGATCCTGCAACGACTGGGTCATTTGAAGCTCCTAAAGGTGCCAGGTCTGGCAAAGCGTCTTGGGCCAAATCTTTTCCCAGCGCTCTTTTTTCCCAACCAGTTCAGAGGGTATCTAGCTGGCAAAGCAGGAGGTGGTGGCTGGGGAAGGGGGCGGGAGAAGGGGTGGGCAGGCGAGCGCCAAAACTCCAGACTGCACAACTGCAGCTTCAAGTGTCTGGCCTCTCGCTCGAGGCCATAATTAATTTGAGATTTATTTTTATTGGAGAACTCGAGTCTCGTCTGACCTTAGCCAAACAAGGCAGCTTGAGCCGCCCCTGGATGCGCTTGAATGCTGGGGACTATTTCTGCAGGAAGGCTCTGCAGGCGCGCCTGCTTTGAATTTGTTTCTTAGACTTCATCCACTCACAGACTGAAGGAAGATTTAGAGCCTCTGCTCACCCAGCCCACTCCCCACGTTCATTCTTGCTTTAGCACCGACCCAGTTCAAAACGCTACGTGGGAGGCCACAGCGCCTACAGAGCCGCAAGGGGGGTGGGAGGGTTCAGGCCAGAAGGGTCTTGGAGACCCGAGTCCCAGGCAGTTGGAAGCCGAACCCCCAGACCACTCGGCGTCATTGAGGAAACCCCCGAGGGAGTCAGAGGCTGACCAGAGAGCGCAGGCTGACAGGAGGTGGAGACCAGCCACGACCCTCATCCAGTGGCGGCGCCTCGATGGGGACTATGGAGGTTGCCGGTGGGTTCAGCTTCTGGAATCTCAGCAAACCCGACCTCCCAGTAGTCCCATACAATAGTCACTCCAAATATATCGACCACTGTGCTTGAAGCGCAGCTTCAGGACCTGCACGCCAGATACTTATGGGCAGAGTCTCTGTGCAGGTTCAGGATCCAGCAGCTTCGCCTTGTCTGGGAGCAAAGGTGGGTAGGGAGGACGTCTCCCCCAGAAAACCGCTTGGGCAGAATCCGCAGGCTGGTAGACTGGAGAGCAGAAGAGCACAGCGAAGAACAGAAAGAGAAGAAACCTGTCAGGCTTGTGCAGGGGTGGTGTGTGTGTGTGTGTGTGTGTGTGTGTGTGTGTGTGTGTGTGTGTGTATCAGATCTCAAGGATTTGCCCCCTCCCTAGATGGAATTCGTATTTCTTCCAGCACTATGCTATTACGGGAAAGAGTTACTGCTCTGGGTCTTCTAGTCCCTTTTCCACCCACCTCTCAACCCGGATGCCATGTTTGAAAATTCAGGCTGGACCACCCAGCTCCCTGGTTTCTTAACTTCTCTGAGCCAGTAATCCGTTTTGTACAATGACCTCTGCACAATGCCTCTCAGAAGCTATGGTAAACAAGCTTGGCAGTCACTACACAGTCCTTGGTGTCTGTGTCTTGAACTTGCCCCTTACAAACTGTCACATTAATCTTCCTGTGCAAAACAAACCACCCCTGGGTCATAGTAATAGTAATAGTATAATAACAGGGCCTGGCACAGGGAGGGAGCTGTCAATATCACCATAGAGAGGCACCGAGGACTCCTTGCAGGGTTCTCTAGCTCCCAGTCTGAGCCCTCAGTCTGCAGTAAGCAGCATCCAGAGACTGGGTGGAGAGGGCTCCTTGTCCTTCAGGGCAGGATTCAGCTCCTGGTGCCTGGGGCCAGGTCACCTGGGCTCCCTTGTTTGTCAACAACCCTGAGCTGGTGCAGACAGGGAACAGCAGGGGCTTGGCAGCTTGTGTCCCTCTGGCAAATGGTTGGTGAAGGAAGCCTGAAGAACAGACCAAAGATTGTCCCTGCCACGCAGAGATCTTTCACCATCAATGCTCTCCTTTGTGCAACAATACAAACTTTGTGGCTGCTGAAAAATCCATTTTCCTCCTTGAAAAGAGCTCCTGCGGCAAGCGGCTCCCGTGGCAACCCACATCTCTCACAGGGCCTCTTTGCCCACCCCAGGTTGCTTTGCTACATAGTCCTGGACCAGCTTGCTTCTCTATGACCCTTAACCCTGGGTCAGACCCTGGGCTTCCCCTTTGCCCTTTTGGTGTGTGTGGAGGGGTTATTATCTCTGAGGTTCTGGTTCCTGGTGTGTGAGCTGGAAAAAGTCTGCAGCCAGGATGAGGGTCATTTAGGACACTGGGTGTAAAAAGTTGGAAGATACCTTAGTTTGGCTTTTATGCTGGGAGAGGTGAGGAGGGAGGTAGAAGGAACTATACCTCTGTAAAACTGGCCAGTTTTACCAGAACCCTGATTCCTCCAGTCTGATCTCATAGTTTACCCAGGCACCTCTTGGGAGCCATCCATTCATCTCTGCAAGGGCTAATTATTGACATGATTTCACTCCAGTTTCTCCCCCATCTCTCCCATCATTGCTTAGTCACCCTTCCTGGAGCAATCCTCCTGGACCCTTCTTGAAGGGAACACCACTGCCTCTGATTGCAGGTAGACTGAGAGAAGGTGTTGTCTATTGCCAACAACTTTCTGAGCCCTGTTAGATACATAATTAGTGCTCCTTGGACCTGGCAGACAGGCCTATGCTCTGCCTTCCCCTTTCCAAAAGCTGGAGAATGCTGAGCCTGGGTGTGCTGGCAGGACACTTGGGGTAGGTCTTCTGGGTGAAGAAAGGAACCCAGTCCTAAAGGAGGTTCCTTTGCAACCTCGGGTGGGTCTTTCCTCCTCCACCTGGTTCTTGGCTGTGTGAAGTGAGGCCCAGTCTCTACCCTGGGATGGCCATCCAGTGTATACTCTTCGTTCCACCCACCAGAAGATTTTCACTAAACGTGTAACCCAGATGTCCCAGTCTGGGTTTGTTTACATTCTTGGGAACGGTTGTGGAAAGGGGAAAACAACCCCTTCAATGAGCTGTCAAATATAGCAATCTGAGTATTTGAGGGGTAGGCAGGCTTTGGTGGGTTTGACGGCCAAGCGAGTCCATCCAGTAAAGAAAATAATTGTGCTCATATATTTGCACAAAGTCGCACGCATGCTCACATGCACATCCATGCATGTTGAACAGGCCAAACAAATCCGTACACATTCACTCATCTGCAAACATGTGCACATGTTAAAGCAGGGCACCTACTGTGTGCCAGGCGCCCAGTGAGTCACACAGGTTTACATCTGCTTGTACACCCCCCAGTAGGCCCACTCAGTCTCCCAAAAGGGAGATCATGATGACTGAATAGCTAAGGATTTCCCTCTTTTCCACCCATTTTTACCCCTTGAAGGAGAACCAGATCAAAGGCCTAGAGTAGAGGTGGAGGAGACCTGTTTAAAGATGCTGTCTTGTCTTACCTTGACATAAGACGATGTGTCAGGGACAGTCTGAAACATCTTGTGCTAAAGAGGAACAATCCTCAAGGCTTCAGAAGCAACCTAAGTAGGAGAAATTTGAATCACTAAAAAGTGGAGAAAAGGTGAAGACCCGATGGTCTCAATAGAGAAGGCCACGAGATACAGAGGGGCCTTTGAAAATCTGTCTGGTCCTTTGAAAATCCTCTGTGTACGGGACTTCAGGCCAGGATATGGTAAGGACTGAACCAGCTCCCATGCTCTCTTAAGGACACACCAGACACTATAGCCTTCTCAGTAACTTGGGTGGCGAGGCATCCTGATTAGAGGACAGAGAGAGTCTTCAGGAAGGGGAGTGTGTTCTATCCAAGCTGCAGGTCTCCAGAGAGCAGGTCATAAGAGTCACCAACAGGCTCTGGGGCAGGGACTTTGTTTTTGGTGCTCCCAGTACCCTCCCACTAAGCCAGGCTAGGGGCACACTTTCCATCCATTCGAGGCTATGGATGTCCTAGGGAGGAAGACTCAGCTTCTGAGGTCTGTGGAGGCCCCTTTCAGAGGAACTAACATCTCCCTCTTTTGAAAGAAAACAGGTCCAGAGCAGAGCAGAGGATGCTGATCAATGGGCTCTCATTTTCATGGCTGAGGAAGTGGATCACACGGTCAGAACACTTGGACTGGAGAAGCAAAGCCACTTAAGGTGTCAGGTGCATATGCCCGGGCAGGTCTGTCCCCTGCTTTGATTAAGACTGGGGCTGTGGCCTTCTCCCTCCTATTCTTCCTTCTCTGAAACCATCTTTAACAAGGCAATCCCGGAGCTTCTCCAGCAGCCAATGTGTTTCTGATAAATCACTTTTCTCCCTACTAACAAATTCCAGCTTTTTTGACTTCTGAAGTCATAACACACGCAGGTACTAGTTCAGCGACTAGGTGTGTATTCTCTGGCTCTTGCATTTCCTTTCCTGATTCAAACCCCAGCACCTTCTTTTCACTCTCAAAATTTTCTCTGAAACCCAGGGCTGGTTTGCAAGTAGAGCGAGGGAGGTAGAAAATAGAGGAATGGGAGGAGGATCTGCTCAGAGAGCCCCATATTTTGTGATCACTACCAGGGCAGTGGTGGCTGGGATATGGGGGGAGAAGGAAGGCGGGAAAGAGAGGGAGGGAGGAGGACAGCAGCATAGAGAGACAGGCACACCGAGAGAAGGGATCCCACCCAGCCAATAGAAGCAGGATACTCACCTTTCAGGACACCCTTGACAGCTAAGCCCAGGGGCTCCAGGAGCTCCTAACTGTGGCCTCCATGGCATTTTATGTCCCAGCTCTGGGGACTTTGACAATGAGGAATTAAACCTAGTAGGTGCCTACAGTTGCAAGTTAGACCCGCAGCCTCAGCTCAGCATATCTTGGAGGCTGTTGGAGTCACCAGAGTTTGAGCGAGCCAGCAAGGGCTGCAGGTTTCCTCGCCTGCCTGCCTCTGGCAGCTCTGTGTGTCCTCTTCCTCAGACTTTCCCCCTCTTGTAATTTGATTTCCGTTTTCTTATCCATATTTCAGCTGCTGTCCGACGAACTGTTCTAAGGAGACAGCCACCCATCTGCCCCCAGCTGCCTTTCCAGAAACCTCCCTATGTTACCAGGAAACCTCTAGGAATACTTAGAACCCACAGAGGCATCGTACACAGACACACAGCTAGGAGACCAGGCTGAACACTTCTGGGAAAGATTGAACTTACTGCTGTGTAAATAAAGGCTTTCCAGACTTGGCGTTTCTGTAGTCCTTATTCATTTCCATCCAGGCTCCTGTTTTCCCGCTTGCCACTTATCTGAGCCCCTCTGGAATACACTTTCCGGCCACCTTCTTTCTTAGCCATCTTTAAGAGCTGGGTAAGACACACTCATCATAGAGATACTTTTTTTTTTTTCCTTTCTGGGGTTTTGATTTTCAGAGTTCAGGCATTGAAAAGCACTCGTTAACAAGTTGTTTTGGTCTTAGTTTGTGTTTTCTTGGGATTTAGAATGTTACTCATTTCTTCTCTTCTCCTGATAGAAGAACCTTGGATGGGGCTCAGGTTTCAGAGACCATGGTCAGGTCGGAGCCCAGCCCCCCAACCAGGCCTTTCTCCCCAAGGCTGCCTGTCAATACTGTCCAGTTGCCTTTGTGTATCAGGGTGGGCAGATTTCACACCTTTGCCCTCTCCTTGACGAGTCTGCAGGGGAACTGCTCACCAAGCCTGCCTGGATAGCGCTTGGGGAACAGAGTGGTGAGCCTTAGCTTTTAATTTAGGTGTCTGGGAAGAGGAAGAGGTGATGGAGAGTAGAGATTGACGTGTATCAGTGTGCAAAAATAAGCAGACAGCCACACACACTTGTGTGCCCAGTGCTGTTTCTCCTCTCTCCCCCCCCCCCACCCCCCGTGCAGTACTGAGATTCCTGGATGCTTTCGTTCTGAACCCTTTGACCAATCTAGTTTAGTATCATTCCTCTCCAGTTCTCCGCCTTCCCAAGTGGCTCTGGAAATTTCTGACCAAAAGGCAATTGACAAAATTCCATTTCAGGAGAAAGCACACTTATCTACCCAGATCTGCCCACGTGGGGGGCTCTGCTGAAGACCGGAGGGCTATTCATTATTTCCTTTTCAACAATATCCCGATTTTCTCTCCTGTCCCTCCCCCAAAGCGCCACATATTGAAACATTTTGCTCCTTAATAAGAGCAGACCCAAGAGCTAGAAGGTGAAAGGCCAGCCTGGGACCGTGACTGGAGCTGCCCGGGCTCCTTGCCCACAAACCATGTTACCCCTCCCAACACATTCCTGACCACAGCTTAGGAAAACAAGGCTGCTGAGGAACAGAGGGGGCTAAAGGACTACAGCCACGGTCCCTGGAATTCTGTTCTTTGGATTCTTGGGGAGATGTCTTCTTTCCCAAACGTCAGCATACTAGTTCAAACAATGGTCAGTAAAAAAGACCGTGTACATGTGCATCCTGTATTTGAAAGATAAGCTGTCTTTCGCAAAGGAGAGAGAGGTTTGAAGGGCTTCAGCTTGACTAGAGGGAGCAAGGATGAAACAAATTGTTTAGTGTCTCAGCGTCTCTGGTCTGACTCTGATACCCACCCACCCCCCGCGCCCCCATCACTCCCTTCTGTTTATTTGCCTAGGTTTGCAGTGTTGGTAGTAGGAATTGGACCTAGGGCTAGGTAAGCGCTCTACTACAAAGCTATGTATGTATGTATGTATGTATGTATGTACTTAATGTTTTGAGAAAGGGTCTCATTAAGTTGTCCAGGCTAACCTTGAACTTGAGATCCTTCCATCTAAGCCTCCCAAGATCACACGTCTGTGTAACTAAGGTTCTGACTTTTGGGGTGGGGGGGAGACTTCTAAAGGATCATTTAGTTACCTCCCTCTTAGCCAGTGGTTATCACCCTTCCTAATGTCGCCACCCTTAAGTACAGTACCTCATGTTGTGGTGACCCCTCCCCCAACCATAAAACTATTTTTGTTGCTACTTCGTAACTGCCGTTTTGTTACTGTTGTCATTGTTGTGAATCGTAATGCAAATATCTGATATGCAGGATATCTGATGAGTGAACCCCGTGAAGGGGTGATTTGACCCCCAGCAGGGTCACGGCCCACAGGTTGAGAACTACTACTCTAAGCTCCTCCTTCCTTGTGTTTCCATAGTCGCCAGGCCATACTCATTTGCTGAAATATCTCCTGGATGTTCTTCTCCTCGTTCGCTCATGAGCTCCCTGAAGATAGGCACAGGCGTAATTTCCTTCACAGATGAGGTCCTAATGTCCACGTAAATGCCAACAAGTACAGGGAAAAAAAAGAAACACTTACCTTTACCTAATGATCTTTCTCCTTATGGGTGACTAAAGAAATGAATGCAACATAAGCCAGAGCATCACATTGGTGCTGACAGCGAAGTTTTACCTACGTCGTTCTGTTTCACTGTCTGTGGTGCTTTTCCCACCTGGCACCAGGGTTCATTTGCTTCATTTACACACACGTGGTTTAACCAAGGACCTGCAGTGATCCCATCCTCAGAGGATGGCGGTGGTACCTGTTCGAGGCTCTGTAACAAAGCCTTGGTATCTGAGTCTTAGTTCTTACCCTTCTCGTGATTGCAGGAGCCAGAACGGATATTCATTCTCAGAGGTAGCAAGCGACCAAACCCGTGGTTTAGGAAAACATGTGAGTAGATAATGAACAGAGCATACTAGAGAGCCCCTTTCCGGTATAACATGCCTCCGAAACCTGGTGTGTGTGAGCGTGTGCACACGTGCAAGCGTGTGTGTGTGTGTGTGTGTGTACAAATTTGTCTAGCTGCCAGAGGCTGAAGCAAGTGGGGAGGGTGAAGAAGGAGGACTCATTAAAGCTAGCCTGCACCTCCAGGGCTTTCCAAAAGAAGGGTGTCGAGTCCATTCTTGACAGTTGGTTTCTACTGAACTGATTCTTGACTGAATTCAAGTCTGTAGACTTTCCACCCAGAGTCTAACAAGCAACACCAGGGAGGCCAGGAGAACAAGGAAGAGCTGAAGATTGGCCTTTAGGGGGCAGGAGAAGAAATCTGGGTGGTACACCATGGTTTATCCGGCAGTTCTGTGATTCTAAGCAAGACAATAAGGACTCAGTTTCTAGTCTGGCAAATGATGCTGATGCCCTTAGATGATGATGAAATGTGGTCCAGTCTGAATACTTTAGGTTCTGTGAAAGTGTTTAGCCGAGAGTATTAACCTGGAGAAGGGCAGGAATGAACGGCAAATCAATGTGCTAAGGTCTAAGGGACTTAACATTCCAGTATTGATTCTGTTCCTAATCCTGGTATTCTTGACTGAGCCGTGTGGCTTCAGAATGTCTATGCTGATGCCTTGGGTTCCTCACCTGAAAGCACTCCAGAATGTGAAGGACTGTAGTAGACAAGATATTTAAAGAGACCACACAGTAAAAAATAAAGCCAAACAGTTGGGCTCTAATCCAATATGGTACGGGTCTTTGTAAGAAGAGGGAATTAGGTCCCAAGAAAGACTGAATCGAGAAGAAAAACGTTGTAGAGATGCGAAGGAAGAAGACACCATCTTCCAGCTGAGGAGGGAGGCCCGACCTGCTAGACACGTGATCTTGGGCTTCGACTGTCCAGCATGGTGAGAAAATACATTTCTGCTGCTTAAGAATCCTAGACCAGCATTTTGTTTGGTAGACCTACCGAAGATAATTTCATTTTGCCACGATTTGGCTTTTCCAAGCCAGTCAAAGGGACTTGACAATGCTGACCATTTGTATACTTTCTCTGGGACCTACTACCTCAGTACCAGTTTATTATATATCAATAAAATGTTTGTTCATCTGCTTGCTCCTTTTGTTCCATCTTTGGCATTCTTTTCACTCAAAATAAAATCCAAAGGCACATTAGCCTTAGCCTCTTTCATGTTTTTTTTTTCCCTAAACTTTTCCTTGTAATTATGGGAAAAGAGGGAAGTTCTTTGAACACACAATTTCAGATTTTCAAAAGGAACCAATAAGGAGGCACCTTCCTTATCTCCCATCTTCTGAGGTCTCTTGTGGCCCTTGACAAGCTGCAGGTATACACCGAGTTCCTGGATATTTCAGGGACAGAAAGGGAGTGGGGAATCTGGAGAGGGAAAGAAGAAGCCCAGGAAATAGAGGCAAACACCAAAGCAAAATCCAGTGACAGAGTGATTGGACAGAGGTCTCTGCATCCCAGGACACAGGTGTGACCTGGCTGGACCTTTGGTACCCATCGTATGGAACTTGTCCCACCCCTGGCATTCTGACCCACAGTCTCAGTGGACAAAAGGGTCTTAGGAGGGATAGCAGGGAGCTGATGGGGCAAAGGGTCTATATGCAAAGAGGGGCAGCTGAGCACCCTGCCCAAGGCAGGCAGACACTCTCTCGGCTTACCAGCCCAACATGCACAGGGTTTGCCGAGAGGGACAATGACCAGTGAGAGCCATTGTAGACTATGCTGAGGCCAAGGGGTATGCCCAGGTCAAAGATTTTATCAGCCGCAGTTCCAGTCCTTCAATTCCCTCAGCAAGATTTCTTAGTTTTATTTTAAAATAGATATCAAATAATAATAGTTTTGTTAGATAATCCACTATACCTGTTCTAGCTAAAATTCTCATAACTCTGTATCTAGTCTAATCTGAAGCTCTTTTTTTTTTTTTGAATGGGTGGGATGTATTTTCCATGACTCTCTCTGTATAAAATTGTGGAATGGACCTTTTTCAAAAATTCCAGCATAATTCTAGAAAAAGCTGCTTTTTCTGACTGAAGAGTGCAGTTGGCTCTTTCATTCCTGTATGTGTGCTGGGAGGGAGGGGCAGTCAACAGGAGGGTCCTGAGCAATATCGATTCGTCATCACGGAGAAGGCAAGAGATTGCAACGCGTATGTTATCTTTGCTTCATCAATCTGGCCTTACTCAAGCCTGAAGAGGAAGAAAGAGAACAGAATTAAAAGAAAGCACTAGGTTCAGGACCCCTTGTAGGAGAAAAATCACCATTACTGAGAGGTCATCAGCAACCCTAAAGGGTTCAAAGCTTGATTTCAAAGAGCGAGAGAAGTGGTCCACGCGTTGGAGCTCTGATGGAGAAGATGATGTCTGCATTCATTGAAACTGAAGCAGTGCCCCAAACCTTTGGAGGACGTGCCACAGAACTGCAGAGCACAACCCCTGGAGCCACTCAAAATAACAAAGAGCAGCACTGTCTGAATATTGATGCTATATTATTTGCCCCTGATTTTCCTCCGTGAGCTCAACTGGGGTGTAGTATAAGGAGCAGGAGAGAACGAAAGAAAAATCTGGATAGAAGCAACCCAGTGTCAGTTATATTTGACATGGAGTCTCTTGCATTTGTATGCGTGAAGTTCGTTGAATAGGTAAATAATATCCTTGATACAAATGTCTGAGGATATTCTTTGGAGAAACAAGTAAGATCCACGAGTCTGATATGTTCTTGTCATTACTTCAGTGACCTTCAGGTTTAAAAGACAGGAGTATGGATGGGTAGGTGGGGTGGGGTGGGAGTAACGGGCTCCAGATAAACACTGTCTCTCCGTATTCCTTCATTATATGTCACAGCTGAGCACAAAACAATGTGCCCAAGTTAACACAATAAACACTGGGACTCACAGCCTTGAGCGTCCCTCTGAGGGAACCTGGTTTCCCTAGATAAGAGATCAAGCGTGAAAGGCATGCTTTCATTTTCTTGATGTATGTTTTTAAGCCAGATTTCGGTGAACTATGTGTGTCTTAGATTTTGGAAAACCTAAGAGAGGAAAAGGGGGACATATATTTACGTTAAAATTCTGTTTTTTTTTTTAAGTGATCAGACTTGGTGGGGTGTGTGTAACACATTTGCTTCAAAATGGTGGGCACTTGGGAAAGAAAAATGGATGGGGGCAGAGGTTAGATTTCCCTCTATCCAGCTTGCAAACTACGTCTCAGGCAAATGGTCTTTAACTGTTGGTTACTGAAGGCGTCTGGGAGGAAAAGATGGCTGTGAATGATCTGAGAGCACCCTGTTCTTCAAGCATGTAAGCCTGCCTCCATCTCTCCTCTCTCCACAAGTTCCTGCCTTGTAAAGTGAGTTGGTGGCCAGGCGATGATGGTGCATGCTTTTAATCCCAGCACTTGGGAAGCAGAAGCAGATGGACTTCAGTGAGTTCAAGGCCAGCCTGGTCTACAAAGTGAGTTCCAGGACAGTCAGAACTACTCAGAGAAACCCTGTCTTGAGGGCAGGTGGGGAGAACAAATGAGTTGGTTCCTATGGTTGCAGGAGCATGCTTGATTTTAAATAGTGACCTCTATCAGCTCAGCTGGCCACCTCTGCTAGCTATCTTGTTCTTTCGAGGGTCACATCCTGTCCATTTTAACTAGTATTTTATCTAAATGGCCCCAAACTATGAAACATCATAACTAAGGGGGAGGGAAAACCTCAGAAGCCAACACAGGCGAGGGCTCAAGGGTACTTCTAGCTCCAAGCTTGGGGAGCCTGACCCCCCCCACACACACACTCTGTTTTTGCGTGCTCTTATTCCTAGCTGATTCCAGGGTGCAGTCAGGGATGAGGGCCGGGGGCCCTCAATTTGCTATGGCAGCAAGACGCATGGTGAAAGTCCAGCAGTTGTTTGGAGGGATTTCCTCCAGTGGACCGGCCTGGGTGGATGATGGTCACGGTTTTCGGTTGGGCACTCCTTTCCATTTAGAATCAAACTGAAATTTGGTTTGTATTTCTAGAAGAGCAATGAGCCCTGGCTGTGGGGCCCAGAAGCCGGTCAGATGATAAGCACTTGCAATCTTGGGTGCTTATCTTCGCCTGTATCTGGCCTTCTTGCATTTATAAAGTAAATCGGGAAATCTCCCCGCAACAGGCTTTCCTGTGGAGGCTGGCATTTCCTGCCCTCCCCATTGGGGACAGGAATGGAGGGAACACAGGGCTGAAACTCAGTCCTTCTCGTTGCAGCTCCTCTGTAACCGCTTAACTGCTGCAGGGAACGTGGAAGTCACGGAGTACCACAATGCACTGGGCTGGAGTTGTGGAGGCAGACGCGGCCACACAGCACCATCTTTGCGCAAAATAAGAACACACACACACACACACACACACACACCACAAAAGCACATTTAGTGTATGTGTGTATGTATGTATGTGTTACTTGGGGAAAATGGCTAATATTAATCAATGAAACTGCTCTGCTACTGAAAAACTGGCCTTAAATTGCTTAAAGTTAAAGTATATTTTAACGTACTGGGGAAATAGCATAAAATCCTGATTAAACATTTCTTCCCGCTAGAGACAGGGTGTCATTATATAGTTCTGGGTGTACTGGAACTCATTATACAGACCAGATTGGCCTCAAAACTCAGGGAGATCGTCTGCCTGTCTCTGCCTTCCAAGTGCTGGGATTAGCTATCACTGTCCTGGCACAATTAAATATATATATATTTTTAAAAATTATAATCTATGTTGCCTTTGTAAAGGGAATAAACCCTTCCCACCCACTCATGTGTTTGATTCCAATGTGACTGAATTTGCTATCGGACGGTCACCCTAACGAAAAGGCAAAGGCCTCATTTCTCTCAGAAGATGTGAGTTGGGGCAGAGTGACCTCACTCTCCCATCATCACCCCTCATAACACAGCTGGTGCCACTGGGAGGCTCTGACAGAAACTTGTGCCCAATTTCTAGATGATTAGAGTACCGAACATAAACTGTTTCTTTGCTGTTGAAAATGATTTAAATGTGTATTTTATTACTAAGCATGATGACCATTGTCACTATCTTTAGCTTGCCCAGTGTCCCAAGTGAATCCCACACCTGAGCATCAGCAGGGAGTTTATGGAAGCTTGTGTAGCAGGGCAGCCCAGGGAGAGCCCGCTTGGCCCGCGTCAGTTCCGCTCTTCTGTTCCCAGGTTGAGTTGCTCTTGACTCTGCTGCCAGAGCTGACCGTGTGGCTGCTTGCTACGATGGTTGGTGGCGGAGGCTTCCCTAACAATGCCGGTTCCCTGTTTCTCATTATGTCCGGCTCATTTTTCATGCTTACAACTTTCAGTGTAAGTCAATGAATAAACAAAGGATTTAATGTCACCCTCTATTTCCCTCCTTTCCAGCCTGGGAAGGAGAGTTACAAAGACAGGACGGAGGGGGTCACACACCCAGCTTTGTTTCTGAGATGCAGCCTTAGTGCCCTGCTCGGGCTCAGCACTGGTTCGAGGTTAGCCGCCAAACTGTAGCCGCTGAGCTGGTTTTCCCTGCTGTGGTCCAGTGTTCTGTCTAAAATCCACCTTGCAGTCAATGGTTAGATGTCTTAGGTCGCTGAGGTCTGTGAGTCCTTCAATCTTTCCTCCTTTTTCATGACTTGGATATTTTGGAGCATATTGGGAAAACGTGCTGAGAGACAAGACTCTGCAGGTGTTTGGATTTGTCTGGAGTTTATTTATAATCATACTGAAGTCATGCAATTTGGAAGGCGCTACTGAGGTGAAGCCCTTTTTGTGGCATGTTAGCCAGGAGTGCAAGACCCTGATCTGTCTTCATCGCGTTTGTAGCATTTGGCTTTGTGTTTCTCTCACACGATGCTTAGGATAGGACAAAGGAGAGTGTGGAGTTCACAGTTCTGAAACTCCAGGCTGTCGTTAAGAGGTTCCTGCTTTGGGGGTCTAGCAAGGGTACGGAACTGCAGCAGCGGAAAATGGGCATGGACAGAACCAGGAAGCAGAGAGAAGAAAGACGCGATTGAGAAAGTGACAACCCCCTTCCAGAGCACACCTCTAGTGGCCAGAGGACCTTGCAAAGTGTTCTACCCTCAGCCACTAAAGGACCACAGCATCTCACAGTATGGCTCTCACTCCAGAGGCTATCCCTTTAGCACATTAACTTCTGAGGAATGCTATCTGTATCCAAACCATAGCAGCAGTAATGCTAACTTTGATTTTTTGAACAAAACGCTCCTGGCCAAGATTCTTTATTATAAACTTACTATTTTTTTTTGACAAGAGTTTGAAAGAAGATACTTAGCAATTGGCAAATACTTTTGTGGGGAGACAAATGCCTGTTTCTCCTTACTTTTTCTTTGCCTCATTGAGTTTAGCATTTGTTGGTGGGTTTTACATTGAGAAATAATTACAGCGGTGTTTTAAGGGTGATTTCACTTATCCGCTCTATAGTTGTTCTTTGGAACATGTTTGTGTGGAAGAGTTGTTCCGGGCCAGGCCTGATGCTACCAACTGCAATCCCAGTACTCAGTAGATTAAGACAGAGGAGGAGAGTTCCACACCAGCTTGGGATCCCCTGTCAAAATCAAAGCAACAGAGAATTTTTTCTTCCTTTCTCCTTTACATATTTGTTCGACTCTCTGTTCCTATCTGCGTAGATTTACATGACATAAGCCACTATTTTTTTTTTTTGGATTCTAATCCATTATTGTCACCATTTATGCTGTTCCTTATCTTGTTGGAGGATATAATAATGTTTGACCTGAGCTGCTGGCATCATTATTTAGCATGACACGAATGGTGCAGTACTGAAAATATAAAGTATGGGTTCTTAAGAGATTAAAAGTACTAAGTCTCCAAAGTGAGAACCGGAAGTCCAACGATAGTGTGTATGCATAGATTTTAATCTCTCTCTCTGTGTGCCTGTGCACACACTCAAGTACACACACACACACACACACACACACACACACACAATATTTGTGGTTTTTTGATACAGGGTTTCTCTGTGTAGCCCAGGCTGTCCTGAAACTCATAGAGAATTGTCTGCCTCTGCCTCCTGAGTGCAGGGATTGAAGGCATGCACCACCATGCCCGGCTTGTGTTTATAATTATATCTGTTCTCCTTCTCTTTTCTTTTTAGCCTGGGTTTTTTTGTAGCCCAAGCTGATCTCAAACTCACTCTACCAGCTGAGCTCTGTTCCCAGCACTAAATTTTCATTGCAAAATAAAGATCTCTAGAAATGTGATTATATATTAAGGACTCAAAATGGAACTGACTTAATAGAGTTATCAGGGGCCACTGGTGATTTCTATTACCTAACATCAGAAGTGTGCTTCGGTGGCAGGAGTCCAGCTTTGGGCAAACAGTTATGGGTTTGTGGCCCATCTCTGCTCTGCACCGCCTGCAGGACTCTGGCCTAGCTGCTTATCTGGCATTCCCAAGCCTCCATTCTCCTGTCAAAAAAGTAAGAGTTGGTGACAGCCACCGTATCTAAGGACTATAGTAAAGATCAAGTTATTATATATAGAAGCATGTAGCATGCTGGCTGGAACTCTACTTTTGGCATTAGCCATATTAATAAACATTAACATTAAATTCCCCAGGGTACAAATCACTTAATTAATGGAATATGGTTGCAACAACCTGAAGCAGTCAGCTTTGGTCACGCTGGCCCAAGTGTGTATCACCAGAAAAAAAATTCAGGGAAAGAAAAATCCCGAATCCTTTACATCAAAGTCAGTCCCCTCACAAGGGGTGCCTTCATAAATTTTCATTTACCAGGAAAACCGAAGGGATGAGTGATCGATTGCGGATTCACTGTCACACCGAGTCAGGCAACGTGGTAAGCAGCCTTCCTTCAGAGCTGTGTATTAATACAAGAAAGCTCCTGGTTCCTGGGCACAACCCCTCAGGCGTGAGAGGGGCAACAGTTGTGTTTGCCTTCCAGGAGTCATCTTGTCCAGCTGATAGACTGCCCTCTTTACTCATCTAAAAATGAGTAGTATTCGTATAATGCTCACATCTTCATGACTTTCGGATGATTGCAGGAAACGCCGTCGCTTTTATTGGCTCCAAATGCTCATCTTTTGGCTACAGAGAAGATCTCTGGCATGGTTGTGGCTGGAGAAAGGTGTCGTCATCGCCCGGCACATAGGATTGCATACTTTGGGATCCGTGCGTGAGAGCGGCTGGAATCTGAGGAGAAAAGAAAAGCTGTTTGCACTCAGAGCCTGTGAGTGCTCCGGAGGTCTGACCTGACACCCTGACTCGGGCAGGAGTTCCTGCATCTCCTGACCGCGGGGAGCCGGGTTTGCTGGGAGCTCTTACACGTAAGAACCTTTAAAAGTTTAGAACAGGATAGACCGGAAGGGATCACACAGGCTCAGGGGAGGTTGAGAATACACTGGGCACCTTTGTTCAGGTACCGACACAGCTGGAGACCTTGGGACCTGGAAGAGCTCAAAGAGCAGGCTGGGCTCTTTCCATGGTGGGTGAGTTTGAGTCTGCCTTCTCCAGTTCCATTTCCTGCCTCTAACTGCCACAGCTTGATCGTTGAGACTTAGCCACCCGTGACTGCCGAGGGAAATAGGGGGAAAATTGAGCGGCAGCAATCATCTCTTCTCCAGGCACAGGGCGAAGTGGGAGATGACTGAGCCCCGAGCAGGGCCCATCAGTCACCAGCGCAACCCTCAGTCTTGAAACCCTTCAGGATTGGCTTGGGAATGCTTTGAGCCTTGCGGGGAGCTCTTTGTGCACCACAGGTCTTTTACTTTGCGCTTAGGAATAAAGAAGGACAGAAACAATGCATAGTCAAAGGACAATGTTTAAGTTCCAGGGAGGGAGTCAACCAATCAGTAGGTAGAAATGAGACCAGGAAGGGTAGAAGCCAGGGTTTTTGCCCTGGTTGTGCGGGCTAAAGGATTGTCCTATCTGGGCATTCACCATCTGGGCTTTTCAATTATGAAAGTCATTTTCCGTCTCTCAAGCCTCAGTTTTTGAGTCTTATAAGTGGGAATCTCCCACTGAAAGTAGGCTGAGCTATTATGAATGTCGATGTCCTGAAGAGTATATCCCAGGTCCGTGTGCAGTGAGCCCTTAAAACTTGATTGAAAACAAAAACAATTCCCCAGTGGCTAAAAATACCCTGTTGACACAGGCCTGTCTGCACCCCCCTGATCTTACATTTTATGTGCAGCAATTTATGTTTTTCCATTTTCGTTGGCTAGGGTCCTGTGTTTTGAAGGTAAGGTGTGGGGAGTCCTTCCGAAGTTCAGTGGGAGACAGGGAATCGGATATAGCTTTTCTCTTTGGAAGCGACTTTCATCCAGATTTAGGAAAAAAACAATGTTTAGGCTCCACTTGCTACTGTAACCTCTAGTCCTCTGCCAAGTGGCAACACAACAAAGACAGCCTCCTTTTCAAGTTTCTGGTTAATAAAACAACACAAGGCAAGACAAATAAACAGAAACAGAAGGCTGGGGTTCGCATAACTCAGTGTTCGCATGTGTAGAGCTAGGCCCAGCCTCCGCTTGGACGGCAGACGGTGTGTCCGTTGGCCACCCTCCCTAAGACGGACTTCGAAGACTGAGGTTCTGCTGGTCTTTCACACAGATGCCAGGGGAGTCTGGGTGACTTGTACAGACCCGTGGCCTCATTGTGGTTTGTTGTTGCTGTGTGCCGTGCCCTTTAGCACCGGGATCTGTGCTCATGAAGAAGCTTCGTGGATGCCTGCATCTCAAGGCCACAGCTATAGATGTGCTGGTTGGGAGAGTGCACGCGGACGGATGGGTGGTGGTGTGCCATTTGGGAGACTGTGTAGAAGAAGGGTGACACAGGGCATATTTCCATGACAAGGTCAAGCTCCTTTCCTATTTGTGATAGCCCCTCTAAGAAGTCACTTGTGAGTCAGGTGAGAATTTGAGGATTCTTTCTAAAATCCGGAGGTGAGGGCTGTCGAGGAACGGGCTGTACTTAGCAGTATGGTGCAGGGTTCTGGAAGCTTCATGGAGTTCTTGCAGCTGCCTGGTCCCACGATTAGCTGCAGGGCCTGGGAGGGAATCTGAGTATCATGGGGAGGGATAACCCTTGCTTTCATCCCTCCCATTTTTTATCCCTTGATGGGAGAAAGAACTCATCCCATCTCTGTTTTCTACCAGGAATCATGGGGGAAGTGACTTTCATCACAGGACTACACACAAACTCCCTGTGTTTCCCAGCAGTCTCTTCTGATGTGCGATGGGGATTTCTCAGCTCTCCTTCTTTGCTCTCAGGAGACATCTTCAGGCCATTATGAGGTAGTAGCTGTGGACCAGCTGCTGCTAAGCCCTGGAAACAAAGAGTAAACCCAGCACTTGAAGAAGGAATAGAGATTTATGACGTTCCAGAGGAGAAGCTGTTCATGCAAAGAGGGGAAGCCAACTTCCTTGCGATGTGTTAAATAATGTGTAGAGTGGCTGTATGTTCCAAGGAACAAATGAGATGACAGGAGACACGGGTCGGTGCGGTTTGGGGGGACACCTGCCCTGTCAGGACTGTGTGGAATTTGCATCTTGAGGTCCTCAAGCCTTTTGCTTTTCTTTACCCTGTAGCTTCTCCTATTTTGGGTCAGTTTTTATAGGATCCCGCCTGGGGGAATATAGCCCCTGTATTCCTCTCAGAATCTCCATTGGATCTCACTTCCTTAGTGAGTGTTTTTTCAGACCACGTACGACTCAACAATCTGAAAGTTTGACGATGTCCTCAGCTGGAAGCGGGCATTGAACCATATGCTTCACACGCCTGTTCGGGAAGTGCAGTGCGACTGAGCGATAGCCCAACCCTAAAAAACTTTTAAGTCTTAAACATCTACGGGGTCTGGAGGCTGAGCACAGACAGAGCGCCCCGCCTGTCCTGTACTGTGGACTGGTGTACAGCTATTTCCTATGCTATCTGCTCCCCAGGGACCCTCGAGCCAGCCTCTGCTCCAGGCATAAGGAAGATTTGGCAACCTGAATAAAACAAGTCCATTCTCCCCACAAACGCCTGGCTCAGGAGCGGTTATAATAATTGCTATGTAGTGGCTTTGACAAATAGCACAGGCTGTCAGCACCTTCCTCACTTCTGTGTGGGTGTGCACTGTGCGGTTGTGTGCACATGCGCCTGTGAAAGCGTACAAGTGTTTGTGTGTCCGTGTGTGTGGCGGTCAGTGGTCAGTGTAAGGTGGCTTTCTCAATTGCTCTCTGCCTTTGGATTTTTGTTTTGTTTTGTTTTTGGTTTTTTTTTGAGAGGGTTTGTTTCTCACTGAACCTGGAGCTCATTAGCTCAGCTAGACTGACTGACTAATGAACTCTAGGGATCTGCCTGCTCTATCAGGCAGCACCAGGGTTACAGACATACTCTGTCATGCTTGGCTTTATAGTGGGTGCTGGGGATACGAACTCGGGTCCTCAGGCTGTCACAGCGGGTACCTTATGGACTAAACAATCCTCCCAGCCCCTTATCCTTGCTTTGTAATAATAAAATAAAAAGAGAGTGCATGTACATTCATGTGTGTGTGCATACCTGTTGGGTGTGTGTTCATGTGCATGTGTGTGTGTGTGTGCCTATGCTTGTGTGTGCATGCCTGTGCGTGTGTGCATGTGCCTGTGTGTGCATGTGCATGTGTGTGTGAGTTCATGCCTGTACATGTGTGTGTGTGTGCATGTGTGTGTATGCCTGTGCCTGTGTGTGCATGTGCATGTGTGTGTGAGTGCATGCCTGTACATGTGTGTGTGTGCATGTGTGTGTATATGCCTGTGCCTGTGTGTGCATGTGTGTGTGAGTGCATGCCTGTATATGTGTGTGTGTGCATGTGTGTGTATGCCTGTGCCTGTGTGTGCATGTGCATGTGTGTGTGAGTGAATGCCTGTATACGTGTGTGTGCATGTGTGTGTGCATGTCATGTGTGTGTGCATGTGTGTGCATGCCTGTGCGTGTGTGCATGTGCCTGTGTGTGCATGTGCATGTGTGTGTGAGTTCATGCCTGTACATGTGTGTGTGTGCATGTGTGTGTATGCCTGTGTGTGCATGTGTGTGTGAGTGCATGCCTGTACATGTGTGTGTGTGCATGTGTGTGTGCATGTCTTGTGTGTGTGCATGTGTGTGTGTATGTCTGTGCCTGTGTGTGCATGTGCATGTGTGTGTGAGTGCATACCTGTACATGTGTATGGATGTGCATGTGTTTGTGCATGTCTTGCGTGTGTGTGCATGTGTGTGCGTGTGTGTGTGTGTGAGCTCACGCACTGGTGCACATGCACTGAAGTCAGAGGAGAGTGTCAGATCTCATGGAGTTTCAGTTACAGGTGTTTGCAGGATGCCAGGCTCATTACTTGGGTGCTGGGATCAGAACTCCAGTCCTCAGGATTTCACAGTGAGTCCTCTCAACCCTTGAGCCTTTTCTTCATTCTCCACTCTGTGTTTCTCCTCACTTTTAAGAAAAACAGTAAGTTGTCACCATCTCTCTTCCCTTTCCCTTCCCCCATTCTGTCCCTCCTTCTTTCTCTCTCTCTCTTCTCCTTGGTGTTCACTGGCAACTGTCCTCTGATCCTAAAGGAGGCTCCCTTGAGAACCAGGTTGCCGCCCAGACAAAGGCTGATAAAGACTGAGTCCTGGTTGTGTGTCCTTGGAGTCTTCCCAACTTCTGTGTGAATCCAGCTGACGGCCAGATAAAGCTCATCGTTGTCTGAACTGTTTGATAGGAGATGGCAGTCAGCGTGTTGTGAGTTAGAGCTGACTGAGAGGCAGTTGATAGAAACTGAAATCGTGCTCAGAGTCTGGCTGAGCCGTCAGGTACCAAGCGTGTGTCTACTCCACCTTTGCATCTTGGTTTCTGAGGTCGAGGAGTGTGGCAGCTTCCACATTTGTCAGTCAGCTACATGTGTGAGAACCAAGTGTAAAGCATGTCGGACCATGTGCTGTCACCCCCATTTGCTAGTTCAGTCCCTTAACCTTCTATACTGAACAATGACAACATAGGGCAACCTTTCCAAGAGATCATGATGCGTCAGGCCCGATGCCGATGCTCGGATGGCCTCGCTCCTTTGATCTCCATTGCAACCCCACAAGTATGCAGTTACACGCCCAATTTGCAGAGCAAGATAATAATTAGAAAACTCAATAAACGCTTTCAGTGTTACCGCAACTGACAATGGTGGCATTTACTCATCAATAGTTCATTTGAGAATGAAGCTAACTGCCTGAGGGTAAGTTCAGGAAACTGTCACTTTCCCAAAAATTGCTGCTGGTCTCAACCTTTGAATGGGACTTGCTCCAGTGTGAGCATTTCCTCGCCCAGGCTTTCTTATTTAGTCTCCTTTTACTGCTTCCTAGTTCCCTTCATGAGTAACCACGGCACTTGTCTTACTGATAGAGGCAGTTTGTGCTGGTGCTGGTTTGCACCAAACCTACAAAAGTTGCGTGTGTGTGTGTGTGTGTGTGTGTGTGTGTGTGTGTTGGATATCGGGTTCTGAGGTTGGCACAGCTTCTGTATTAGAAGGGTGCTCTTCTACTTGTCTAGACCAAGACCTTTTGTCCCTCCATATTTTTTATGTCACACCGAGAGTTAATGTGCTGTTGGCATCTGATAGTAGAGTTCTGCTACTAACTAACTAACTAACTAACTAACTAACTAACTAACTAACTAATAACTAACTAAATTGCTGCTAAATGTCCTCTCATGTGAAGGATAGCCCCTAACATCCAAGAATTGAGCATCCTCAGACATTACTGGTGCTGAGGAAAATAAACTGGTTTAGACTTGTCAAAGACCAGTGTTGACTTTGATTTGTAGCCCCTGCAACTCGATCAGTGATAGGGTAGGCTGTCTTGACCTAGGGTGCTATGGGGTGTCCTTGAGTATTCATAAAATGGGGTCCACACTGGGGCTTAGTCCTGAAGGTGGCCAAGTGTCTTTCTACTAGAGGAGAAACAGGCTTACAAGATGAAGAATTCTCACTTGAAAGAACTGAGGTTGGTTTATATACACCCCGTGACTAGATTGGGTGGTCTCTAGTGCAGTGTGGTTAGCTGCAGGTAAAATTTAGGCCATAAAGACTCATCCCTCTCCTCCTCCTGATCCTTTCAGGTGTACTGCTATTGCTGAGACCTGATGGCTCTCAGCTCTCACCCAGGACACCTTTATTTCTGGTGTCATCCTCTTGACCATTTAGGGGAAGGCCCTTTATCATGGTCCATCTGTCTTGTTCTTCTTAGGGACACACACACACACACACACACACACACACACACCATCTTACACGCTTAGATTTGCTTTTCTGATGCCCAGGATCTTCGATTAAAGTTTAAATAACAAAACCTTAAATCTTTTCTCTTAATCCTTTTGGTATATGAGGTCACATTCTTCAGTGCCATATGATGCTTCTGGGTGTTGAGGAGTTAGGATGGATGAGAAGGAAAGAAAGATAAAATCATAAAGATGACCATGCCAAGATCTGATTTCATTACATCAGAGAGTTCATAGATTTTTCTCACCCAACTCTTTGGAGTTAGAAAGGAGGTAGAGGTGGCAGAGAATGTTTTTATAGGTTTTGCCAGATGTTAGAGACATCTGGCAACTGGATGCTCATTTTTTTAAAAAAAGAATTTTTGGTGGTTATGCTCATAGGTTGCAGACTGGGAGTTGAAAGCTTGCCCTTCTAGTGGCCCTGAGACTGTATGGTTTTGAGGTTAAGGATTAAAGGCACACGTCCCCCACCGCGTGCCTCCATTTTGTTATTTGGAGGTGAAGCATTCCCTGTTTCGGATAACATGAGTTTCTAGCAATTCTAAACTATATATTGCAGAGTACTTATTGAATGACAGGCCCTGTACTAGGCTCACTGGTCATATTTTCTTCCTTTCTCTCTGTCTCTTTATATCATTACTGTTCTAAAAGAGGTTTTTGCCAACGCTTTTTAAAACATGCCATTCCTTCCCTTTGGTATCTGAGTGGATATCCCGCTTTAGACATAAACATATTGCTCCCATGTTTTGTAGCTTTCCTGTTACCAGCCCCAGCATGATGCTTTTGTGGCTGTTTGCTTGTTTTCCGCATGGTTCTGATGTTGTGTCTTGATGTTACACACGTCCAAGAGCTCAGCTTGCTTAGAGAAGCTGCTAGGTGGATGGTGTCAGCTATGCCTGAGAAACCCTTCACATAGTATCAATGTACACACTCCATACTCACTGCCTGGGACCTGTATTGCATATGTTTTAGGCTCCAGATGTGTGGAAGAGTTGATACATTTGAAGAAAGCTCTATATATTTTACTGGGAAGTGACTCTTGTACGGGAGGCAGCCTGGTGAAAAAGGAGACAGCATTCATGACTCAAATTCATGCTTCACAAAAGGAGATCCCAAGCCAAGTTGGGTACTGCGTATTTGCGATCCCAGCCCTTGGGAAACCGAGGCAAGAGAATCCCAAGTCTGGGGCCAACCTGGGCTACATAAATGACGTCATGAGAATATGTTGGGCATGTGGACCAGCAGGCTGACAGAGAAGGTGTGAACAGAATCTCACCTCTTTCAACATTCTGGGACCAGCACCAAAAAGTTCATTTATTAAGAACAAGTTTCTGCCAGTTTGAGTTGTTTTCTCAGTGACCTACTGGTAGCTCTGATTTAGGGAGGCTTTCTGGGGTCCCCAGATTGTTTGCAGTAGCAGAGGGAAGCAAAAATAGAAGATAGGATCCAGAGTAAAACAGTTTACAACGGTGACCTTGAGTAAGGGTCAGCGAGAAACAAAAAAGTTTAAATTTTAGGAGGCTAGGAAAGATTGTGATTGGGTATCCGTACATAGGCAACCCAGACAGAGTCTACAAAGATTCTGGGAGATGTAGACCCAGAACTCTATTCTCTGCCCCTCTAGACCATTCTACCTTTTGCAGTGAAGAGAGACCTGGAATTCTTAGCACAGAACCTGGAAAATTAGGGGTCTGTAACTGATGAAGGAGCACACCAGTGCCCTGGAAGGCTCTCTCCTCATCTGTTTCTAGAAGATCTGTCTCATTGTTTGAACATTGTTTGAGACTTAGCACAGCTTAGAATATTTACCGGAAGTTGGCCTGCTTTGGCATGGGTAGGCTCTCTGTGTTCAGGTAGGCCAGCAGGTGTGGCATCTTGTTTTCATAAACCAGTGGGCATTGATTGGCTTGTCAGGAGGCCCTCAGCTTCAGAGTGGGGAGGGCAATTGCAAGAGAAAGAAGACAATGTTTTCTGGAACTTTTCCTGCACGCACAATGATGTGTATCCATCCCTTCAACTCTCAGAAAAGAAAGTTCAAGGTAGGAGAAGAACCAACAATCAGCTTCTAGCATGGAGTGGTTCTCGTTGTTCTTGTTGTTGTTGTGTTTTTATCCCAAATGTTAAAAAGAGTATTTTGTGAATGATTTTACAACAAACAAAGAAAACAGAATAATGACTGTATAGGGTATCAGCTTTCACTCACTGTTTAGAGATCACTACCCCTTGGGGTCCACCAAGCACTGTCTACTCTATAAAGTTTCCATTATTTCATTTGGTCAGAAAATTCTGTCAGTTCATATTTTACTAAGCCTGAAAAATTTTTAACTAGCCCTTTCCATATCTATCAAGTTCAAAGAGATAGTATAGTTCATGTATCAAGTGTCCATAAAGTTTAGCCCCAGAAGTGAGGATTACGTTTCCTATATTCATTGAAAATGTTTTCTTTGTTCAGTGGACGGCTTCTTTTAGGCTCATGGGCGTATGCTGTTATTGTGTGGTGGACTTAATTCATACGCTCTGCCTAGGTGACTCCGGCATCTTTATGTTCCTGACCATCACCTAAGATGAAAGCATTAAACTAAGGTAGACTTTAAGTATCTGGGCGTCTGTTTAATACAGCTCCTCTCCGTAATACTTATTTCTGGTCCTGGGCATCAAAGAAAAAAATGAAAAGTCGGCCCTGTCCTCTTAAAAATACGTCAAGGGCCCGCAACTCTTTAACAACACAGGAAATGTCAGATATTATATGGATATAAATAACTCAGTAAAACAGGGTTACAAGAACATCTGGCTTTGCACAGTTCCACGTACTCGGCAGGCTCAGAGATATTCCAGTAATGCTATCCAGTCACTGGGCTGTGGGGCACAGAAGGGAATTTGAGTGTCGAGTGAAAACTGGGCTTGTAAAAAGGTCTGAGTTGTTATCTGTCTAATCCATCCTAATCTGTTCAGTCATTTGCTCTGGGGGCTCTTAAGAGAGGAACACTGACCCTCACTGGAAGCCAGTCTTTTAGACAGATACCCTGGGGACCCCAAGGTTAGGAATGGAGGGCAGAAGGTTAACGGTCCGAAGGAGCAAGCTGCCCCAATGATAGCTAGGAGATCATTTTTAAAAGGACGTCTCAATTTTCCAAGAACTTCCAGGTCTCTTTGGACTCTGATGTTCTGGAAGCCATCTGCAGGGGCAATGGTGGCCTGCCTCTGCTTTGTTCTGGCTATTGCGCCTCTTGCCCCATAGGCTCAATTCTCGGGTTCTCTACCTCATTCCACTGATCCATATTCTCTAATGGAAATTTTTCCTTTGACTTTTAAGGTCTGGTTTCTTTGGGTTTTGGGCAAACTACCACTGGGGGAAGACAAGGTGTGCATTTCAGACTAACTGGTATTTATTTCACATACACCAACTTAAAGAGAAAGTAAAAACCTCAAACATATACACACATGCACACACACATGCAAGCACACACACACATCACACATGCACGCAATACATGTATGCACATGCATACATGCATATACACAGGTACACACATGCACATACATGCATGCACACACACGCGCACATACACACAGGACAGCTGAGGTTTATGGTTTTTCTCTATATCTAAATTATGAGATTCAACATGATTAAGAATAATAAAGAACAACATTATCTGTGTCAAAGGAGAGCAGAGAGAAATAGAAACATAGCTGTGTCTTAGATTCCCTGGGCTCATTGCCCAATCATGTTGCCACTTAATTCCTCTGTGGATATTGGTGATTATTGTGGGCTAAGCACCATGGTGGGTGAATCTCCAAACCTCATCTGGTCTTCAAGTGGGCTAGCACCTAGTGGAGCTTCTCGACATGACCAAAGGCGATGATGGCAACACCATGTTGTATGATTCAATAGAGTGCAACCTTAATTATAAAATAAGATGAACCATTTGAAATTATTTAATAAAAATAATTCACTTGAACATCTCTTGCCATCTGTTGGCATATCTATTTGTATTTCTATATTTTTACTGCTTCAACAGTGTTCTTTTTATATTATTACTTTTTAATCTTTTTAATAATTTTGCCTTGTTTATTTTATTTTTAAAATACATTTTTAGTTAAAATAGAATTACGTCACTTTCTCCCTCTCCTTTCCTCCCTTTAGTCCTCACGTGCCTCACTCTCAAACTGATAGCTTCGTTTTCTTTGGTGATTATTATTACATACATAGGTATATATGCATTTGTCTGCACAAATGTGTAAATAAAACCTGAGTGTGTTTTTAGCTGCTTGTGTGCATATGGTTTTAGAACTGATCACTCTGCATTGAATGAGCAACAAAAGGGATCATCGCTGGGTGAGGCTAATTCCTCCTCTATCACAGTCACAAGTTACCTATAGAGACGAAGAGACCTCTTCTTTGTCTCAGGGTGAGACAGACCCATGAAATTTCCCCCTTCCATGTTAACATGACAATTGCCCTTGTTCCATATTGTTTATTCAGCCATTCCTCAGAGAGACTGTTTGACGGCAGACATCCTGGGATGTGGGCTTTTATTGTCTTTCCACCCCACGCTATGCTCCCTGAGTCGTACTTGCAGGACTTGTTACATGGATGCATCTGTTGGGCTTGGCTCCCCATGGCCTCTTGAGCTCTGCGTTGTGTCCAGTCATGGCTCTCTGTGAAGGTCTTCATCAGCTGTAAGCAGGGGCTTCTTTGGTGAAAGGTGGTAACTACACTTACCTATGGATATAAGGAGAAAAGTAGAATATTGTAAGGAATTATGCCAGTCCAGAGAAGTGGAGGTAGTAGATTCTTTTCTAAGGTTCATGACCTCATTATCCCTGGGAATCTGGCTAGGTTTCTATTGCCTTGCATTATTTCCCTCCTCTTGAGTGGGCTTTAAGACCAACTAGACAGCTGTGGTTACCAAGAACATGTGAGTACCACTTATTGCACTCTGATGGATAATTCCTTCTTTTTCTGTTTCTTTCTTTTCTTTTTATTTATATATTTATTTATTTAATTATTTATTCATTCATTCATTCATTCATTTTGGACAAGGTCTTACTGTATAACCCTGGCTGGCCTGGAACTTGCTGTGTAGACTATGCTGACCTCAAACTCACAGCACCATAGTTAATACCAAAAAATAAGACAGAAGAGATGACCAACTCAAATCATCAGAGACAAATTAATTAAAGCAAGCTTTTTCATTCATGTCAGTGGTCAGCACTGAATATCAGTGAGAAAGGCAAGACTTTTTATAGCTCAGGGGCAGAGGGTTTCCAATGGGAGGAAATAGGTGAGATTGTGAACACAGAACATGACAGGTGGTCAAACAAGGTGACCCCCACATGTAGGTAGAACAAGATGGTCATGGGTGGTCATACAACTTTTTGAAACAAAGGTAGGGTTGCAAGATGGCTCTAAACAACTTTTTGAAACCAAGACGTGATTGCCATTCCTAGAACAGGCAGCCGAGAACTATTTATGGTTAAGATTGCAGGTGGGGCATAGCCCAATCCTCAAGAAACATAGATTGAATCATGAAAAGGAATGAGCTTAGTTTGTCTTTGCTATAAGACAGCTTTTAAGCCTAAGATGGAGGTTGGCTGGTTCTTTACCACCTGCCCCTGCTTCCTGAGTGCTGGGACTAAAGGTATGATGGCCATCGCACCCTGTTGCAGCAGCATTCTTATGACTAGGACATAAACATCTTAAGGATGGAAGGGATTATTTGGATCTACCCTCATCAAGATGGCGTATGGCAGCAAGAACAAGAGGCAGCGGCCATTGCACCCACAGTCAGGAAGCAGAGATGAGCTTCCCATGCTCAGTTGCTGACTCCTTCCTACTCAGTCTGAAACACCAGCCTGTGGGATGAGACCACCTATTTTTCTGGTGAATTTTCTCACCTTAACCTAATCTAGAAAATTCTCAGAGACTTGTCACTTAGTGAGAATTTATCCTGCCAAGCTCATAGTATTGACCATTACCAAGAGAGTTTCTGGAACTTATTTGATTGCAGAAGAGCATGCCTAGAACTCAGGAGCTGAATAGAATCACTCTGCATCACCAGGAAGCGGCAGCTCTCCAGAACAGGAAGTGGCAGCTCTCCAGAACAGGAAGTGGCAGCACTCCAGAACAGGAAGTGGCAGCACTCTAGCACAGGAAGTGGCAGCCCATGTCAGGAAGTGGCAGTGTTAAACCTAGTCTATTATGCACCACGAGGAAAGACAGGGACAACATTTATGGTTAAGATTTTATTAATTCACCACATAATCAGGTCACTGATCAATCAGGACTGCAGGAAATGGACTCGGGGGCCTTGTTTCTCCTGAAAGCCCTGAGCAGGGGCAGAAGTGGGGTTTATAATCACAAAAACGCAAACATTTGCTGTAGAATTACAGTTACAATTTTCACCAATCAGGATTTAGAGGTCAGGGGCTTTCTTGAATGTCCCATCATTGTCAATTGATATACAACACAAACCTTTCCATCCAACCAATCAGATTCATTTTTCCTTCTGTTGTTGGTAACTGCCATAATGTTTCTAGAGAACTAAAGATGCATAACAGCTATTTCTATGGTTTAACAGGGAGGTTGGTCAGCCATTGGAAAGTTTTCAGCTCCTCTAGAGCTTGGGAACCTGGACCTTATTTCACCCTATGGGTAAAATGGAGCTGGAAGTTAAAATGGCAGTACTTAGGCCAGAGTGTTTTTGGCTGCTCCCTTCAGCAATGAGTCTGATTTCTTTCAAAGCAGGCAGGAAGACTGAGTTGATCTGAAAGAAATCTTTTCATTTGGAGTGATAATTTAGTTTTTGCAAGGCTCCTAAAGGTTCTAAGGTGCTTCCTTTAACGTGTATATTTTGTGTTCTTCCTCAAATAACCATATTCCTTCCATTCCTTAGCTAACTGACTGATTCAGCTACTATGAATTAAACTCTGGCATAAACAGTTTCAGATGGCATGACTGTTTGTTTTTTCTACCGATGGTAAAATGATGTAGGAGAATTTTCTATCAATCTGTTTCTTTCATTGGTTAATTAATAAAGAAAACTGCCTGGCCTGATAGGTCAGAACATAGGTAGGCAGGGAAGACAGAACTGAATTCTGGGAGAAAGAAGCAGAGCCAGGCAGAGGCAGAGAGCAGACGCCATGCAGCCGGCCGCCAGGCCAGACATGCTGAATCTTTCCCGGTAAGCCACTACCTCGTGGTGAGATACAGATTATTAGAAATGGGTTGAATCAATATGTGAGAGTTAGTCAATAAGAGGTTACAGATAATGGGCCAGACAGTGTTTAAAAGAATACAGTTTCTGTGTAATTATTTCGAATGTAAGCTAGTTGGGATCTGGACAGGAACACAGCCTGCCGTTCCTTCTACAGTAAAACCCAGGGCCTCCCACATGCTAAGAACAGTTCTATCAACAAGCCGCATCCACAACCTCAACCACTTTGCATCCAGGGTCTAGGTGCTAGGGTCTGGTCAAGGATACACCTTGCTTTCAAGTCAGAGAAGGAAAGACCAGTAAACAACAGCAAAAGTATAGCACATGGGCATTATGAACTCCATGTTAGAGCTGAGAAGCAAGGTAAAGATTTGGGTAGAATGCAAGGTCCCAATGTGATGTGTTAGAAGTTATTCATAAACCAGAGTAAGCTTCCCTCAGAATATTAGCAAGTCTGGTTAGCCTCTTGCATGCCAACCTCTCCTGACTCTGTCTCACATTAATTGGATGCTATCCCTGTTCCCTTCCATACATACTCTGTAGATTTGACCTCAAAGTGGTCTTAACACAATAGTCATACTGTAGACTGAATAGGCTGCGTGGTGAGTTCCCTAGCATGTGGAACAAGTTTCTTAAGCTTATATGATGGCAGGAGCCCAGTTGTCCCAGCCTCTGCCACAGACCACCTCCCCGCTGAGGTCACCTCCCAGTCTGCTTGCTTTTCTGTGATTACACTCTGACCCTTCCCTTCTCATGCTCTTCCAGGGACTTGACAGAACAGGCTACACCCAGGCTCCTTCAGGACTGTGACACTGGCCCGTACATTCCAGGAAATTCGAACTGACAGAAGGCCCTGCCTTCTGCTGTTGCAAAAGTGGCTTTAGTGGAGCAAGATGCCAGCCTGAAGTCCTTGGCCAAGCTAGAAATCTGCAGCTCCTCATCCAGAGATGGGAGTGCCTGGGGGCTGAGTGCCCTGGCAGCCGTGACATAAAACACTCAGGTGAGGCATTTTCCGTCTGGCTAAGCAGCCCTCATTATATTGTCAAACAAGACTGCACTGTGCAGGAGAAACAGAGACGGACTCTTGTTGGATTGGGATGAGAGCAGGGAATTGTTTGACTCTGAGGTAAACGTCTCTGAAGCTGGGGTGCCAGGCAGTGTTTTCACCGAAGGAAGGGCCGGGAAGGTTCAGCATGGAGACTTTTGGTGCCTCCTGGTGCGTCCCAAGCCCGTCCTGCCTGTGGCGGGTCGCAAAGAGGCCAGGGTAGTAACAAGGGCCCTCCAACCTGCACAGAGTTTCCCCTCCACCACTGCTCAGAACCTTATTCTTGCTGCTGGAGCCCCTGACTGCTGCTGTCTCACATCCCTCCTTCTGGAGACGCCTGGGAAAATGATCTTGCTGCTGCCATATGTTGTTTTTAAGATTTTTTAAAAAAAGGTTTTTTTTTTGCCTTTAGCAATAGTGATTGAACTTAAGCCCTCACGTACATCAGGCAAATGGCCCAACACTGAGCTGTATTCCCATATATCTCCAGATATTTTTATTACCTTTTATATTTTTAGTTTTACCTTATTTTTTTTTTTTTTTTGGAAAAAGGATCATCATGTATTTCAAGTAGGCCTTGAACTTGTGATCCTCCTGCCTCTCATTTCCAAGTTGCCGGGGTGACAAAATGTTGCCAGTGAGCCTAGCTTAAAATAGCTTTTATAAGCTTTCCTAGATAGGAAAAGTTTAACGTTAGTTATTCAGTCCTAAGGATGCTCAAAAATGTGTACATGCCAATGCTACTGAGCAGCTAGTTGGGTTCGTATAGGAGGTTGTAAACCAGGTGAAACCCCTCCAGATGACTATGCCAGGGTCTTCCTGGCAGAGAATATTTGCATTTTAGACTGTTTAGAGCTAATGTTTAGAAAGCAAATCTTCTTTTTATTTTAAATCAGTACTGGGCATTGAACGTAGGGCCTAATACGTGTTAGTCAAGTGCACTGCCAGTGAGCAACAATCCCAGCCCAAAGTCATTGGTTTCCTTCCTTTCTCTTCCTCCTTCTACTTTAGGAGATTGGGTGATGATTGAATCTAGGACCTCATGTGTGCAAAGCAATCCATCCGATCTCCGATCTATAACACCAACCTGGTGAATCCTCTCCCTTTTTAGCCACTGACTTCTGTCCTAATTTTACTTTGAATCAGTAGTGTGTGTTTCTCATCCAAAACTCCTAATTGCATCTTTTCTTTGTTTCATATTTCTGTCTCTGGTGGTGTGTGTGAGTGAAGGTCCAAGGCTGAGGTTGAAAACCTTCTCCATTGCTCTTCTAACCTAATTCTTTGAGTCAGGGTCTCTCAATCAAGCCAAGACATCACTGGATACTCTCTCTTGCCAGCTTGCTCCATGGAGCTTCTGTCAATCTTCCCAGGCATTTACTCTGATCAAGTCCCTCCTAATTGTTTTAATCGTAAGCCCATCTTCATAGATTTGAACTTTTAAGACAGAATCCCTGGAACTAGTTCTTGTAGACCAGGCTGGCTTTGAGCTCACAGAGATCCACCTGCCTCTGCCTCCCGAGTGCTGGGATTAAAGGCATGCATCACCACCACCCTGCTTGAGACAGAATCTTAATGAGTAGCCTGGTTGGTGCAAACTCACAGAGATCCTCCTATCTCTGCCTTCTGAGCATTGGACCTAATGGCGTGTGGCACCATGCACCGTAGCTTTGGATTTTGAAGTTGCCTGTATAGGAGGTGCCATTCATTCACTTAGAACCCAGCTCTGGGTGGCACCTTCACCCTCTTGCCCCCAGCCTCCCCCAGCCACAGTGATTGGCTCAAATGTGGTCACATGAACTAAGCTGGTCCAAATGGGTAGATACATTTACCTTCTCTCCTGTGTGGTAAGGATGAGACGCCTGGAGCGACCACAGCTGCTCTGTGGATGGGAGAGAAGTTAATCTGAGGATGAAGGGGAACATCAAAATGGGCAGGAAAGAAAAGATTTGCAGGGAAAGAACACAGATTGGTCACACTTAACCTCGTTAGTGCTGTTAGCTTCAGTCTAGCCCCTGTCAATCACTCTGAATTGGGTTGTCTGTACCTGATAGCACAAAGAATTATTGACCAATATAACTTCTCTCCTACCGGAAGACTGATGTCTTTTCCTTATACATAACTCATAAAACACAAAGATGAAAATAAAAATCAGCTACAATTTTGACAAAAAGGATAATAGCCACGAAAGCTTTGGTGTTCCTTTCTCATTTTTCTCGGGCAGGAGGTAGAAAGTTAGATTTATTGTACTGAATACTCTTACTGTATGAAATTTCACGTGTCCCTATCGGGTCATTAAAAATGATTTCCAAAATGACATTGTATTTTGGCTATTGACTATAGTTATTTTCATAGCTGGTATCACTCAACTGTTTTTCAATCTGCTTTATATCTTGTGTATTACTTGGTAATCTCTCCCAGTTTTACTTGTGGGGTTCTGTTTTGTTTTTTTTTTTTTGCTTTTGTTTGGTTTTCTTTCTTTCTTTCTTTCTTTCTTTCTTTCTTTCTTTCTGTCTGTCTTTTCATTCTTCCTTTCTTCTTTCCTTCCTTCCTTTCTTCCTTCTTTCCTTCCTTCCTTCCTCCTCCTCCTCCTCCTCCTCTTCTTCTTCCCATTATAGGATCTCACTCTGTAGCCCTGGCTGGAATGGAGGACAGGGAAGAGGTCCTCGCAGGACCAATCTGGTATGGTTCCACAACTGGTGTCTAAAGGAGCCTGGGAAGTAGGTGAGATCTTTCCCTGCAGAGGGAAAGCTCTGAGCAAAGAAAAACTTTAAAGTCACTGTGGCTGGAATTTGGAGAGAAATGGTAAGGGACAGGAGAGAAGGCAGGGTCATCACAGAAGGGACCTTAGAGGTCATAGAACTTGTTTTTTTGTTTTTTTAAGAAAAATAAGAAGCCAAAGAGTTTTCATCTAGAGAGTGAACAGTCAGGGTGTCAGGTTGGCAAAGCTCGACAGGATAGCGGGCTGGTGGGAGGATGGGGGAATTTCAGCAGCCTGGCTGTGGCTGGTGCTCACAGAGGTAGACAGATTAGGCCAGAAGGATACCAAGGAGGTTCTGAGCAGGGTTAAGTGTGGACAAATGGAAGAGAGAGTCCCCTTAGTATCTGTCTCTGCTTGTGTATGGATGCTGTGTACCTGGGGAAAGGTGTAGGAGGAGGGCCCGCTTGTTCATCCCGGTTGCTCAGATAACTTAGTCCCGAAATAACCACACAAAAACTATGTTATTTAAAACACTGCTTGGCCCATTAGCTCTATCTTCTTATTAGCTAACTCTTACATCTTAATTTAACCCATTTCTAGTAACTGTGTATTGCCATGTGGTAGTGGCTTACTGGGTAAAATTCCCTGAGTCTGTTTCTGGAGGCTCCATGGTGTCTCCCTGACTCTGCTTTCTTCCTCCCAGAATTCAGTTCCATCTTCCCTTTCTACCTAAGTTCTGCCCTATCAACAGGCCAAGGCAGTTTCTTTATTCATTAACCAACAAAAGCAACACACAGACAGAAGGATCTCCCACACCAGAAAGGATCATGGGAGCCCCAGGGAGAGGGCATGAAGCATGGGCATGGTCTGTGTGACCGGGAACTTAGGAGAAAATCTTGGCTAGAGAGGCACATTTGGAAGCCTATCTAGAGTAGATAGAACCCACAGTGAGAGCCCAAAGGAGGGGGAGTAAGAGGAACCTAACTGCTCTTCTGGTCCAGTAGAGCACCCACATCTACTAACTGGCTAGAGAAGGCGACACATAGGGGTATCAGAGAGGAGAAAATATTAAACAGTGATGTCACTACAACCAACCCAAAGAAAGGGAGCCTATAAAAAAAAAAGGAAGGGAAAAAAGAGCTTAGAGCTTTCCAGTGCCAGCGGGGTCTGCTAAGGGTAGGACAAACACGCCTGTGAGATTTTTATAGCATTTGAGTCTTCAGTTTAATTAAGAGCTGTATATCGGCAGCATTTACAATTGTGTAAGGAGAGCTGCGGAAACAGTCTTGATGGGAAACGGCTAAGAGTTCTGCTGGAAGAGGGAACAGTAAGCAAAGGGTGCTCAACTTTGTCTACGACTATTCTGTGAGATACTTTAAAACTATCCCGGTGTTAATGGCCAGACCAATGACGTTGGAATTTCTCAGTGTTAGACTGTATGAGATAATTCATACAGTTTCCAGGTGACATTAATATATAATCAGTAACCCTCAGGGGAAACGGAACTAAACCATTTATAAATACAATCCCATCTCAGTAGCCATGAGGGCCAATTCAGGCCTTTCTCTGAATGCTAAGACCTTTGAATACATGCGTTTTTGAAGTCATATGGTTATCCTTCCATACACTTCAAATCATCTCTAGACTTCTTGTGCGACCCAAATGTCATATGACTATCATTGTAATATGCTGTTCAAAGAATTGTGACAGGAAAAAAGTCTCCACACATTTAGTATGGATGTATTTTTCTTTTTAAATGTTTTTGATCAATTCTTGATTGACTCACAGACGCAGAAACCAGAGACGTGGTGGGCAGGCTGCGTGCTGCAAGGACTGGAGAGAGCTGCACACTGTCGACCAGAAGTAGCTGTGTGAAAGTGCAGAACAGACATAGTTGATTCTGCAAAATCTTGAGAAAATAATATTCCACGCTCAGTGGAGAAAGGAGTGGTTTGGAGTAGAACATCTCATTTTTTAACTCAACTCTCGGCTGTTTGACAACTTTGAAAACACTTTATAAAGGTGCTGTCCTTTAATAATACAAGGCAAAGAGTAAAGTTGCTTTAAAAATATTTATTTATTTTTATTTACATGTGTGTCCTGTGTAAGCTGATGTGCACCATGTACATGCAGATCCCTGTGGAACCAGAAAATGTGGGCTCCCCTGGAGCTGGAGAATCAAAATGGGGACCCTCTGCAAGACAGGAAGTGCTCTTAAGGGCCAAGTCATCTCTCACGCCCTAAAGCCCCTTTTTAGTTTGACTTATTTAAAGACAAACTCTCACTCTGCAGGCTAGACTGATGTGGAACTCACTGTGGTGCCCAGACTAGCTTCCAGCATACAGCGATCCCCTTGCGGCAGCACCTCAAACACGGGCACCGCAGGCAAACACTGCCATACTTGGCTAACTACTGCTGCCTTGGGAAGCAAAGCCTATAGATGCTGTGGCTCCTGAGTCTTCTTACTTTTCCACGTTCCTCTTTCTGTGTTTTTTGATCCAGATGGTAGCTGGGCAATACCGTTTCCCCTCTGCATTATCGCTGTTAAAACCACTTCTGACATTGGCAGTTCATGTACCCATGGTAAACACAACCACTCAGGTGCCATTTCCCAGCTTGCTGCTTGCCCCCGACCCTGGCTCCAGGCTTCCTCATTCTTGGGCTGGGTAACCCTATCTCAAAATATGGTAGAATACTCTGTCTCATGAACACTTACATGGCTGAGGGTGCTTTCCTATTACCACAACTGAAAGACGGCGGCAATAAAGGCACGCTTGCTTGACTTCAGTGTTCTTTCTCCAAAAATTGCCCTGCCAATATCTCTCTCTGGCCCACTGTAGAGAGCACAGCTTCCTACTATGCGCTTATTGGGCCTTTTCCCTGTCAGCCTGCCTTTTACAGTGACTTTCCAGAATGAGGCAGTTTGTCCCCAATTGTGTTTGGGGTGTAGTAAAGCGTGTTGGTCTAAGTGCTTTCCTCTGAGGTGGGATTCTGGGTGTCCCCTCGTTTCAGCCTTTCTCGTTTGTTCTCAGGATCTCCGCTGTGCAGATACAAGGCCTGTATTTGCAGCCTGTATTTGCAGCCTCCAGCGCTCTGTGTTTTCATCATGACCCACTTCTGGAAGAATTTTTGTGTTTCTTCTACAACAGCCCTTTGCTTTTTCTGTAATGTCAGTTCTACTCCCTGCCCCGCCCCCCGTGTTCAGCGTTATTGTGCTAGTATATCTTTCACCCCATTGAAATTGCTCGCTGTCTAACTCAGTTCTCTTCCAGTTCCCCATCCCCACTTCCCTCCCTTCCTCCTCCTTTCCCTCCCCTATCTTCTCTGGCATTCAGCTGACATCATTATCATTCTTCTAGTCTGTGATTATCCACCCCCATCACCATCAGGTCCACGGGCCACCAAACGAGCTGCTGGTCAGTACGCACAGTGTGGGGGCTGCCTATGTGCACTCTGTGTACCCTTGGATGGCTTGAATTCCCTCTGCTCCCATCAGACAGGCATCTGGCTCCTGGGGTTCTTATCTGCCTCGTCTCTGTGTTGCCACTGAGCGCCCCCTTTTTGGGAGGCAATGCACCCACTTTGAAGCCTCCAGGTGACCGCCTGACCACAGACCTATGTGACCTATGTGAATTAGGGGGTGCACTGACTGGTCCTGATCCTGCATCCCAAAGCAGGGCGGAGTGGGAACAGGTTGCAGGATTATCTTGCCCCCACATCCTTGACAGCTTTATTCATTCAAGTTCACTGGGACGTCCTTTCAGATTCTGTCAATTCTGTTAAGACTTGAGCCGCGCGAGTGTTTGTCTTTCCCGGTCTTAACGAGAATGTTAAGAAACAGAAGAAGCTTTAGATAGCTAAGATCCAGGCCAGGTGGAGTTTCTTGATCACATTTTAAAATGTGTGTGGTGGTGCCATAAAGCAAAGCCTCAGTAAGTCAAGAGAGAGCTTTTTGCACAGATGAGCAAAGGGTGAGCAGGAAGCCTGCAGCAGGTGCTTTGTGGGTTCGTGGGTGTGTCACCCTCCCATGGCTGCCCTCCCCTTGGAATGGATGTTGCTTTTTGTTGTGCTTGGAAGGGCTCCTACAGGCCCAAACTCCCTTCATCCTTAGTCATGTTGATCTGTTTCTTTGAACTACTGGGGGGGGGTTGCCTACATCCCCTAAAATGGTCCCATTCCTTTCTGGTAGAGTGTTTAATCTACTTACAAGTCAATGCTGTGATCTGCTTACAAGTCAATGCTGTGTAGCCTGAGGACATTGTGACACACCCATTGAAAAAACACACATTTAAATATACATTGTGGCTTGAAGTAGAAGAGGCATGAAGGGGAAGAAAAAGTAAAGGGGGGGAAGAGAGGGTAACAGGAAGGAGAAAGACAAAACTGCATGTTTTCTCTCATATGTTCAAAAATAAAGGTATACTATATATGTAAACACACAGTATATATATATACATATGTGTATGTGTGTGTGTACACACATGTGTATATATGATGTACATACAGAAGAGTGTTTAATTGGAAAGGAGAACAAGAGTAGAGAAAGAGGTGGAGAAGAGACTGGGAGAGCAATTAGGGCTGATGTAAGCAAGGTGCAATGATAAATGTGTTTATGAAAACGTCATAATAAAAGCTGTTATTCTATATGCTGTATTGGTTACTTTCCATGCTGCTGTGATAAAATAGCTTGGTGATCACAGCTTAATGGAGAAAGGGTTTATTGGGCTCCATAAGAGGGTATAGTCCACCATGGTGGGGGAACCATCCAGGCAGGAACTGGAGGTTTGTGGTCGCATTGCCTCGACAGCCAGGAAGAAGGGAATGGATGGAGCCCTTTATCCTCTTGATTCAGACCAGGACTCCAGCCCATGGAATGTTACTCCCCACAGTTAATATGGGTCGTGCTACCCCTACCTGATCTAGATAATCTACCACAGGTATGCCTAGAGACTTGTCCTCTGGGTAATTCCAGATCCTGTAAGGTTGCTGATATCAACTATCCTGTATGCTGATCAAAAATTTAGCTTAAAAAAAATCTTCCCTTGACTTTTCTTCCTAACAGAGAGGAGAGGAGTACCTTGTACCGCTAGCCCTGTAGTTCCTCACTAATCCTTAAGTTTATGGCAATGAGTTGGATCTTGGTAGGTGGGGTTAGTTGCTAGAGGAACCAGAAACTTTCAGCTTCTGTCCCTGACTTCTGAAGAATGGAGGAGGGGCTAGAGGTTGAGTTTAATTATCAATGATAATAATAATAGTAATAATAATAATAATAATCACTTAATCCACCTTGCTCATGAAGTAAAGCTTCCACGACAGCCCTGAGCTATAGCACTTACACAGCCTGAAGGTTGTCACCGCAGTCCATGTGCTGGAGAGAGGTAACCGAACATCACCAACACAAGCTCAAGGTCGTTTTGTGGGCCTCGCCCTATTTAGTCTTCACCTGAATACTCATTTGTATCCTCCAAGTCTTTTAATAATGGTTGGTAAGAGATAGACTTTCAGTTTTAGGACCCATTCTTGCAAATTCTGAAACCAGTGATGGGGTGCTGGGGAACCCCCGATTGATAGTCTGTTGGTGGAAAGTGTGGTAGACCCATCTTCCTGATTGACCACTGATGTTGGGTTTTCTTTTGGGGCAGCCTGCAGTTTGGGGAACCTGACAAGACTCTAGTGGATAACGTGAATGTGAAGAAATCCAACTAGTGTAGGAGAAAGCCACATATTTGCCGTCAAAGTTCTTGGAAGCATAGGAAAAGCCAAGTTGTTCATTGATTTGCTTGCTTTGCTTAGCTGGTCTACCTTGTGTGTTAGAGGAGGTGTTGCTGGCACACTGAGCCTTTCAGGTGCTCAGTAGAAATCCCATAGGCTTAGCTGCTTCCTGAGTGAAACACTCATGGAACAATCAAAGGGAAGAGCTTTAAAGGGTTCTCTGGAGTACTTACCAATATTTCCGGGTACACCTGGAAGTCAGAACTTATTCCATTCATTTAATAGTCACCAATACACATTGAGAACCTACATCCTTCAGGCACTGAAACAGGTGCTGGAGTCTTTGCTGTGAACAAGACATCCTCTGTCATAATGAAACCCATCACTCTGCATGCTGACTACAAAACTCATCCCTCCAAAGACATTCTTGGGCATCACACAGATTATACTTTATTACTGGATACAGACAAATAACAAAATTGTGTGAGCTTAGATTTCAACTTGGGATACCCTGAGAAAATGAAGGAGGGAATTAACTAAGGGAATCTCACTGGATGTAGGGAAACTCTCTACAAACAACAAAAAAATTATATAAAACTGAGTCATTGCTTAAGAAAACTCTAGTATAGAAGAATGGGCTCCTAGATTTGAATAAAAGGAAAAAAAGCCAAGTCCATCAATTCAAAGTGAACACCAAGATTCAGCTGAGTTGGGTACTAAGTGTGTCTGGTGACTGGTAAATGTCTCAAATCCTGGACACAGACTACTTGGATGTGAAGCTCCCATCACTCCATTCCCTAATGAGGGGCTTGAAATTGGACCATATACTTAGTTTCTGGACCTTAGTTTTCCAATATATCAAATGAATGCAACAGTAGTATTTACCCTAAAATGTTTAATTAAGGATGAAATGGATTACTGCATGAAAATATTTAGAGTAATGTCTTGTATATAGCAAGTATTTAATACTGGGTTAGAGTGGGCACTTTTTAAAAAAAAATTAATGTTTCAAAATTAGGGAGAACAAAGCTCTGAGTGTCCTGGTGGAAAGAACATTTAAATAAGAAATAACGGATCTGAAGCTGTCTTTTCATCTCCAAGAGTAAAAATTAGGAAATATTGATATGATCTAACAACTAGTGACTCTGAACAGAAACTGGTGTGGGAAGTCTTTATGTATATGTATTGCTTTTATTGGTTAATGTTGGTGACTACATCCATCAAACCTGAGAGAACATTTTTTTGTTTTCAGATGGGTTCTGCTTACTGGCAGCAAGTAGGAGCGCTGTGGCTCCTTTAAGAAAGGTCCTCCTGATTCAGCAGTAGCAGAAAACAAAAACAAAACAAAGCAAAATGAAAACAAAAATAAAACAACTCCCCACCTCCCATCCCTGCACAGTTTCGAAAGGGAGACTTCCTGGTCTGTGCTGCCAGCACCAACTCTGGCTCTTTCAGGAGCCGAGCACTTGAACAGGGTCGGTAAGCAAGTGCTACAATCTGCTCAATGGCGCGACATAGAGCCGCTGCATACCGGGAACTGGGGCGGTGTGCACAGCTTGCAGAGGTGGTGAACATGCCTCTGCCATGTTGGATTGGTGGAGCCAAAAGGCAAAGCAGCCTTGGCCCTAGCCGTGCCCACTTAGCATTAAAAAAAAGTGCTCCTGGGCAAAAAATAATTACAGATAGGCAATTAAGACATATTCAGATGAAAAAGACCTCTAAATGGATCACAGTGTTAGATAAATGAATGTAGGCTTGAGAGAGAAGAAAAAGAGTATAAACAGTTATTATATAAAAGAATACAGACAGTCATAGATTAAAGGAGGAAAGATAATAAAATAAATGTTAAACTTGTAGAAAAAGTAATGGAGTAAGAAAAATAAGCCACATAAAGATGGAGAGTCTGGATTATGTTTATTATTGTGTTCTTTGAATTTTTGACTGTGAATGTGCTAAGTATAGAGAGGCATTTCATTGTAAGGGCTGCTAAGCTAAACCAGCATATATGTTTTAAAGGTATCTTGACTTCAAAATTTGGGTGTAAGGATTTGCTGTTTTGGAAAAGAGGTTCTGCTTTTGTTTCCACAGAGGATGAGAACCCATGAATTCCTTCCAAACTAAAGAGATTTCATGGACCAATACCTCCCAAAAGGTCACTTTGAATGACCCCCAAAATACTTTACCTAACAAAAAGCAAGTAGTAGTTTGGAGAGAACTATGCTCAACTTCCCAAATATTGTTTATAAATGCTTGTTTGCATTTAAAGGGGATTATGCTATAGAGATGGATACTTTGCATTGGTATGGATCTTGTTTTATTGATATAAATTGAAGGTCAATTTTGTTATATGCATATTTCTGTTCTTGATTAAGGCATTGTATTTGTTCAGTTCATTTAAAATGTACTGTATAATTAAGAAATACAGGTTAATAGATAGCCATCAATAATAGTCAGACTTGTCATCATGTTAGTTAGGTTTTCTAGATATATAGAGATGTATTTCAATTAGATAGGTATTCTTCAAATCTTTCAGAGACCTTCAGAATATGGAATATAAAATGTTTTAATAACTTAGGACTTTTCATGACATGAGACACACTTGCTACTGGCAGCACCAATAACTTCAAGAGGAAGATGGGCATTGAAGAGGCTCCTTATAGAGCTTATTAGCCATTTGGACAAGAAACTGCTCTTTCTTTGACTGCTTGACTGCTGAAGTTGCCTAAGGAAGTTGAGACAATCCTTCAGTATTCTTGCTTCATGAAAGAGTCTTCCAGACATTCTGCTGGCCACAGAAGAAAGTGACTGACAAGCAGTCAATATAGGCAAAATTTTCCTACTTCATGGAAAAGTCTGCCAGATGCTATGGGTCTATAGGCTGAAGATAGATGCTCTAACATTACAGAAAAACTTTGGGTGACTATCCAGGCAATGAGATATCTCTGTCAATTCTAGAGTTTTAGAAGTTGTTTACAATCCACTTCCTGTTTACTTAGGTAATATATTCTTCTAGAATCTTTGATGGAGTTGAAGAATAAATAGTTACAGTTATAGTTTTCCTTAGTTATGATAAAAGATAAAATAGATAAAAATATTATCACTATACTTCTTGCTTGATAATTTTTTTGCTATATGTAATTATACAATGTTAAATTAAAAACTTTCTTTTTATTTAAACAGAAAAGGGGAAATGGTGTGGGAAGTCCTTATGTATATGTGTTGCTTTTATTGGTTAATGAATAAAGCTGCTTTGGCCAATGGCTTAGTAGAATAGAGCTAGGCGGGAAAACTAAACTGAATGATGGGAGAAAGAAGGCAGAATCAGTGAGAATCTATGTAACAGGATACAGATGCCTCTACTGGAGCCTGCAGAAACCTTGCTAGTAAGCCACAGTCATGTGGCAATATACAGATTAATGGAGATGGATTAGTTTAGGATATAAGAGCTAGCTAGAAATATACTTAAGCTCTTGGCCTAATAGCATCGCAAATAGTATAGTTTCTGTGTAGTTATTTTGTGTCTGGGCAGCCGGGAACAAATGAACAGCCTCCCCCAACAAGAAACCTTGTACATTAGTGGAAGGTGGCCAGGGAAAGAATACAGCAGAAATTCCTGAAAGTGAATGTACACACCATAGGAAGGTAAGAAAATGTGAAATATTCCTTTATACTGTGTGAAGATGTGTCACTGTGACTGGTTTATTAAAGAGCTGAATGGCAATTAGCTAGGCAGGAAGTGGTTAGGTGGGATTTCTGGGGACAGCGGGATTTGGGAAGAAGAAAGGAGAAGTTGTCTGCCCAAAGCAGATGGGACAGACATTCAGGAGGAGAGGTAAAAGCCGCCAGTCATGTAGCAACATTTAGATGAATAGAAATAGCTAATGTAAGTTATAAGACCTAGTAGAACAAACCTAAATATAGGCTGAGCATTTGCAATTAATTCTATGTCTTCGTGCCATTATTTGGGAGCTGGCAGGACAGAGAAAGACTCATTACAAGGGAAGTGCTAATATTGCTTTCCAGTGGAGCAATTGAAGTATGTGAGGCAATGGAAGTAAGGACAAGTTTTGCAAAGGCTGCCTTTTGGCCAGCTAAGAGCAGGGGAGACATCATGCTCTAAATATCATGTATATTGGAATGGGGGAGAGGTGGGGACAGAACACCTTGGCAGGAGAAAAGAGAGGCCAGTTTTTCCAAGCAACAGCAGAGATTGTATTCCAAATTATGTGTCTTAGAAATAAAGAGGTAACCTGCAAGGAAGAGGAAATTCCAGGGAACTCTTTGGAATCTACTCCCTATGGTGGGATGCGTTGCTCAACCTTGATGCAGGGTGGAGGCACTTGGTCCTGCCTCAACTTGATTAGCCAGGCTTTGTTGACTCCCCATGGAAGGGTTTACCTTTTCTGAGGAATGAATGGAGAATAGAAAAGGAGGTTGGAGGAGAGAATGGAAGGAAAATAGGGAGAGGGAACTATGGTTACTATGTAAAATAGATAAAAAATTTAAAATAAAAAAGAAGGGAAAATACAACTACACCATAAAATAAGAAAAAAAAAGAAACAAACAACTTAAAATCGGTGACAAACGTAAATTAAAAGAGCAGCCATGGAAGAACAAGTAATGATGAGAAGTTCAATCATACAAAATGCTCAATACATGGAACTCTGGGTGAATTATTCATCTTCCTTTTCCTGCTTCTCCTCCACATTGTTGTTACTATAAAATAAATATAAATAGACCGGATTATTGGATAAAAAGCAGAGACTATCAGACCAAAGTTTCAGAAACTTGACTAATTTATTTGCTGTCCCTTAGGACAACAGAGAAAATGACTAAGGCAAGGAGAGATGCTTCTGTTCTTCTAGAGGACCTGGGTTTGATTCCCAGCACCCACATGTAGGACCACAACCACCCATAACTCCGCATCTAGTGGGTCTGACACCATTATCAGAGGGTACCAGACATGCACGTAAAGCACAGGCATTCATGCTGCTAAACACAACACTTCTAAAATTGTAAACTTAAATAAAGAATAAAATAAAGGAGTGAGGGCCTGGAGAAATGGTTCAGCAGCTAAGAGTGATTGCTACTCTTGGAAAGGTTCAGAGTTTGGGTCTCAGCTCTCCTATCAGGCAGCCGACAATCACATGTAACTCCAGCTCCTGACCAGGGGATCGAATTCCACCTGCTGGCTTCTGTGGATATTCACATGCATGTGCACGTATGCATCTACACACACACACACACACACACACACACACACACACACAACCCTAAAGTCACAAGAAATAATATAAATAGAGGGATAAGCATTAGAGCACATCAATGCTGAAAAAAAGTTAAAAAAACAAAAATTAATTGTATAACAGTTTAAAGGCACATAACAGTAAGAACTGGTATGTAAACCTAGAAAGTGTAATTTACAAGATATATATAGAACATGAATGAACTTATATTTAACAATCAATGCTAAAGCAAAGAAAAAAGCTGACAAAAATGCATTCAATAATTCACAGTATCATGTGGACAAATCAAATAGGGTTATAAATAAATGTTATAACCAAGAATAAGATTTAACTACATATTCATATGTACATGTATTAGGCTTATATATGTAGGAAGTTAGACAAAATTCAATTTTATACATATGTTTATATCCTCAGATTAAATGTGAATTTTCTTATAAGGGACATTTACAAAAATATTGCATGCCTTGATAAATTGAGAAGCTAGTATTTTGTCTTTAATGATTATATTCAGATTATCATTTAAGTAAAAGTAAGTGATTAAACAACCCAAGAACTCTCTCTCTCTCTCTCTCTCTCTCTCTCTCTCTCTCACTCTCTCTGTGTGTGTGTGTGTGTCTGTGTGTCTGTGTGTCTGTGTGTCTGTTTATGTATGTGTGGATGTGGGTGTGTAGGTCGACAGTTGAGGTCAGGCATCCTCCTTAAATGCTCCCTACCTTGGATTTTGAGACAGGCCTCCTACAAACCTGCTATTCACTGATTCCACAGCAAGCCACATGCATCCTCCTGTCTCACCTACCCTATGCCGCGATTGCACGTGTGTCGCTGGCTTTTTCCATGGATGCTGGTGATCCAAACTTAGTCTCTCTTTTTAGATGACTGTGGGGATTCCAAATTCAGTTTCTCCTGCTTCCATCATAAGCACTTTACAGACTGAGCTATATCTCCAGCCCCTCAAAAACCTTCCTTACTGGTAAATTAAGACTCTAAGATTACCCTGAATTAAAAAAAGAATAAAAGGCAAGATTGAAAAGCCTCTAAACTCCATGTGTGGTCTTGGTACTTGCCACAGGAAGGTATCAAGAAGCATTTCTCCATCCCGAGTTTGCTCGGTGTTGGGCTTTAGATATTATCTGGCTACCAGCATAGGAGAAGACCATGGCGAGCAGAAGAAGCTTGACCTTAGCCTGAAGAAGAGACAAATCCAGGCTTTCAACTCCTTCCTCTCAGATGGCACAATAGCAATATTTGCAAGCTCTTGGTGGAACAATTATGCTTCTCTACATATGAAATCAAAAGGATCCTGTGAGAATTCCAAAGACTTTCTTTTTGTAAAAACTGTTACGTTTTCAAGAAAGTTAGATAAAAACATTTAACTTATAATTAGATAAAAATATAATCAGCTTTGATTTGAAATGGAATGTTTCATTATTTACAATGAACACATCTCCTTTTTAATCTTCATAAATAACTTTGACTATTTTAATTGTGTTTTTCAAAAGATAAAATCTTATCATGTACTCCTTACTGGCCTGGAACTTGGTATGTAGCTCAAGCTGGTCTTGAACTGACAGAGATCCACCTGCCTCTGCCTCATGAGTGCTGGGATTAAAAGGGTGAGCCACCATGACCTGAAACATAAATTTAAAAAAAAATTCTTAAATTCCATGAGTTCATACTGTTGCTGTCTTTTTTTTCTTTTATTACTTTATAAATAATACCAATCAACATTCCCACTTCCTCCCCTCCTCCCACTTCCCTTCTGCTCCCCCCCCACACCCTCCCCTCACCCCCTCCAATCCTAAGAGAGGGCAAGGCACCCTGCCCTGTGGAAAGTCCAAGGCCCTTTTCTCTCCATCCAGGCTTAGGAAAGTATGTATTCAAAGAGAATAGGATCCCAAAAAGCCAGTACATGCAGTAGAGACAAATCCCAGTGTCATTATCATTGCTCCCCCAGTCTGCCCCAATTGTCAACCACATTCAGAGGGCCCAGTTTGATCCCACGCTCTTTCATTTCCCAGTCCAGCTGGAGTTGGTGAGCTCCCATTAACTCATACTGTCTTCTTTCTAATATCTTCTTTAATTTAGGTGCCAATGAAATATAATGATGATACTTTGATATAACTACATTTCCTCTTTAATACTGTCAGTAGAACATAAGTTTCATATGGAATAATGTAATTTATGACTTGGTTGAAATATGGGCATAGAGAAAATTTTAAGGACCAAATGTGCATGTCACCAATGGTTATTTTTGTTTGTCTTTGATTTTTCTAACCTAAACGTTGCTGCTATAAGAGATATCTGGAAGCCAAAAGTAGAGTGGTTGTTTAGCATGCATAGGGCCCTAAATTTGTTTCCCAGCACTGAAAAATAAATGTAAAAAAGGGTGGGGGATGGGGAAAACATCAAGACTTCAAAATAAGAATTGAATTGTTTTTGACATTTTCCTTCCTCGGTGCTGTCAGAAACATTCATTTCCAGTGCCATTTTTCTCCCTGATGTATGTGCTTTTGGAGTCAGGTTTTCTCTGTGTAGGTCTGCCTATTCTGGAATTCACTCTGTAGACCAGGCCCGCTTCAGACTCACAGAGACCTGCCTGCTTTTGCCTCCCAAGTACTGAGATTAAAGGAGTGTGTCTCTATGATCGACTTCCACTGGTTTTTATATCGTGTTATAAAGACGCCCAAGTTGGAAATATAGAACATATTTACACACAGTTGGTTAGCTTGAGTTAAACTTCTAAACATTTAGACATACGTTCTATCTTTCCACTTGTGTCCTTGATCTGCCTCCTGCACATGTTAAGGACAGGTCTGTCTCCAGAGCCTGGCCAGCACAGTGGCATACTAGACTGTTCAAGGGGACCTGCATCACAGAATGTTTTAAAATCTGAGAATCTACTCAGAATCTTTGTATCACACAGTATAATGCAAACTTGTACTCCGTAAGTATTGGCATCATCTCGCTCCTGCAACTGAGAAATCACACCATGAAATGAATACTCAGACTGCTTGGGAACGGAGAGCTTCGGGTTTGGGAATCTTTTCATAGAGATAATGCAATAGCTCGAGGACAGGCCCAAGTCAAACACAAAATTTATTAATGTTCTGCATATATGTACATACCTAGTAGCAAGGTATTTAGTGTAATTTAAAAATAATTTTGTACATGAAATCTAGTTTTGTGTGTGGATTTTCCACTTGGGTTGCCATTTAAGCTTACAAACTATTTTTTAGCTGAAAGCTTGGACTTCAGCATTAGAGTGGGTCAACCTGTGTTCATTTTTTCCGTTGGTGTGCAACGGAAAATGACATTTCAGCATAACCTTGGCAAGAACAGAAACTTTTAAATAGGGGGAAAATCTGAATGGCTTGGGGGCATCTGCTGCCCTTGCAGTCTCTGAAGCCTTTCTCACTTGTCCATTGCAAATGTGGTGAATGATGGTGATGGTGATGGTGGTGATGGTGATGGTGATGATGGTGGTGACGATGATGGTGATGGTGATGATGATGGTGATGATGGTGATGGAGATGATGATGATGATGGTGATGATGATGATGGTGGTGACGATGATGGTGGTGGTGATGGTGATTATGATGATGGTAATGATAATGGTGGTGGTGATAGTGATGATGATGATGGTGATGGTGGTGGTGGTGGTGGTAATGGTGATGATGATGATGATGGTGGTGATGGGGATGATGATGATGGTGATGGTGGTGATGGGGATGATGATGATGATGATGGTGATGATGATGATGGTGATGGGAATGATGATGATGATGATGATGATGGTGATGGTGGTGATGGGGATGATGATGATGATGGTGATGGTGGTGATGGGGATGATGATAATGATGATGGTGGTGATGGTGATGGTGGTGATGATGATGATGGTGATGATGATGATGGTGACTATGGGGATGATGATGATGGTGATGGTGATGGTGGTGATGATGATGATGATGATGGTGATGGTGATGGTGGTGATGGGATGATGATGATGTTGGTGATGGTGGTGATGATGATGATGATGATGGTGATGATGATGATGGTGATGGTGGCAATGGGGATGATGATGATGGTGTTGATGGTGGTGATGATGATGATGATGATGGTGATGATGATGATGGTGATGGTGGTGGTGGGGATGATGATGATGATGATGGTGATGGTGGTGATGGGGATGATGATGATGGTGGTGGTGATGATGAGGATGGTGATAATTCAAAGCATGAAGGATTTGGAGCAGACCATCCCTACATCAACACAACCTATCTCTATAGATTCCTGGAGGCATACCATGTCTACTCCTCATTCTGTGTCTTCAGGTCTAGTGCAGTTGCTGGAGGTAAGTGTTTGTGTGATAGAAAGTTTCTAGAAGTTGCAAGAGGCAGTTTTGCCTGGTGTTTCAGAAGTTGGTACTGAATCTATAGTGCCTGGGCCCAGAGCCTGACTGGACCAAGGGTATGCTGGATAAGAATTCTATCTCAGATCTCCTATCTTGTGCTCTCCTGGGGATGCTGGTGTGAAGGTGAACCAAATTAAAATATTTAAAGGCATGGATGAGCCCTCATCACTCAACAGGCACTATTTATGCCTTTGCCTGTTCAGTGGGGCCAGAGTTGATTAACTTTAGTTGAATTGAATACCCACCGAGGTTACTAGAAGCCCATGAATGTGGACTATATGGCAAGTGTACAGAGAGAATGGGGCCTAGTCTGTGTCTGACCTGGACAAGTATCATAAGGGACTTTGAATGAGTAATCATGGATCTGGGAGCAGTTTATCTTATAACATGGTCCTGAGGGCTGTGGGTACATATAGCAGAAATCTCAACTTCAGTTCTAGACAGGGGTGCCTTTTCTCTGCGTTCTAGTGACCCTGGCTATCATCTGCCTGCTGAGTGTGTAAAAGGGAGCAGAGAAGAAGTCTTACACATTAAACACCAGTGTTCCTCTTTACAGTGTCAGCAGGAAAGATCCCAGCATCTGGGTCCCTGTTTCTACCAGGTCATTATGTTTCTTAGAACCTGAGCATCCTTTGGTGTTCCTGTTTGTCTTAGCTTATGGCCAGGCAGGCACCACCTATGGGTTAATGGGGCACAGGTTTATCTTCCAAAACAGTCCTTCCTCTCCTAGACTTCCTCCCAAGTTTCCTGTTTCTATCAGCACCCACAAGCTCTCATGGTGGCAGTGAGCACTCCCCACAGGCTGCTTTCTTCCTCCCTTTCTTCTCTTCCTTCCGGGTTCATCCTTATCTCTCTGCTACATTCCCCACTTGTCCCAAATCCTTAGACTTCCTCTTCAAGTTCCAAACTAGGATTTCAGAGAGCTTGAGGCATCCACATCCTTTATTAGGGACAGAAACCTTCCTGGTTGATTTTATCATTGAATACGGTGGTTATTTTGGTGTCTGGTTTTGTTTTTGAAAATTAACGAGAATTAAGTAGCTGCCATCGTCTACCAGATAAAGCTGGCATAAGACCATCACAGTCCGTGCTTCTTAGTGGGGACAAAGATTGAAACAAAATTTTACACTGTGTTTTTTTATGTGATGTTGGGAACCAAACTCGGGGCCTTTTACATGCTAAGTCCTTAGCTTTTGAGATTTCAAATGTTGTACAAGATGGGAAGTATCAGCTGTTTATATTATGGAGTGAATTAGCTTCTGGGTCTCCTACCCTATGCACACCGCATGAAAGCTGTGTGATTTTCAGAATTAAGATGTTTGAAAACCGAGAAAAGGTGACCTTGGTAGTCTTGTATGAAGTTAGGCACCAGAACTATGACTTTCTGTCCATCTGTCTGTCCATCTGTCTATCATCTATCTATCTATCTATCTATCTATCTATCTATCTATCTATCTATCTATCTATCTATCTATCTATCATCCATAATGGTCTGAAGGTCTGTTGGTTTCTCTATCTTATCTACTATATCTATCCATTATTTAACATGGGGGCCTACAAGTAAAAGTCATTTCTAGATGACACTATTCTTACTTTCGGGGAATCCAAGAGTAAGTGCGCAGCCAGTGCTTGCATGGAGCTCCAGACAGCAGGAAGGCTGAGTACACAACTCTGAATCCCAGGAAAATGTACCAGGAAAAGCACAGATAATTTCTCAGGACCTTTGAGCTGAGCATGACCTGGAAGCGTGAACCTAAGCTTTCTAATTGGAAATAGTAGGGCAGGGATCTGATGGGGGGAGCAGGTTACAGCCCAGACTGTGGGAGAGCCCAACAGGACTTGAGGAGTGAAAGCAGCTTCCCGTGTGGTGGTTGCATGCACAAGAGACATAAGAGGGCCACAAGGTGTCACTGTCCCAGGGTGAGTGGGGCAGTCATTGAGATCACAGTCAGTGAGTGTGGGAGGGAGCACCTCCTCTGACTGAAGTCAGATCAATACTGTGATGTTCACAGTTTCCCTATAAAATCGAAAATCTTATAGGATGGAGAGATGAGAAGGAAGACGTTAAAGCCCAATGTCACAGGAAAGGATGAAACAAGACTTTTGAGAGATCTGGGTTGTCCTTTGATCTGGGTGTTTGGAGGAGTGGAAAATCCCGTGGGACACCTCTCCTCCCAGCTCTGGAGGCCTGTGCACAGTGATCAAACAGAAACGAAAGCAAATGGGGGACGTGGAGTCACCATAGCAAGTGAATCCGAGGTCCAATAGCTCGAGTCTGATTTTCCTGTACGGATTTGACAGGGATTGAATTAAGCCAATTTGCCAAAGCCTCCACTCTCACGCGATTGCCTCTTTGGAGTTGATCCCTTTGGAAGAGAAAGAGTAAGAAAGAAGGAAGCTTCCAGATTCAAAGACCACTGATTTCTGCTGAAGGGGGTACAGACATTAGTCTGTCTGTGGCCTGTTCTTACTAGAGCAATCCTTAGAACATCGCGGATGGGTTGTATGGTGACCCATGCCTTTAAATCCAGCACGGTGGAGAATGGAGGCGACAGAATAAACAAGAAGGGTGCAAGAGAGGGCGGCTCCTGAGAGAGACACTCCAGCTACCTGTATGCGAAGCCTAGCGCAGAGTCAGGAGCCCTCTTCGTGTTTCTGGTCGGTCCTGCCAAACTTTATTATCTGTTTTTTTGTTTTTTTAACATTTCAGTGATGTCTAACTCATGGGCACAGGGGCAGAGACAGGGAAAGGCAGAGGCAGGGCTTCAGATGTGGCTTCACGATCTCAGCTCTCCCTATGATGGAATCGGAGGTTGCAGTTGGAGCATGAGGCCAGTAGGGGGCAGACTCCCGGAAGGTCCTGGGCAGTGTAGCTCTGCGGCAGTTAACTCTTTCAGAAAGAAAGAACCATGGAGGTATTGCAATACTGCACTCTGTGGACAGTGCACAAATGCTGGTGGCAAATTCAGGAGACCCAAATTAGGGTCTTCCTGGGCGGATTTTCTACTCATAAAGAAAACAGAACAGGAGCATTTGGATTCCCACACATCTCTAGGCAAAGGCTGCTCTAAGTAGACTCAGTTTATTGTCTTAGAATGTGTTCCCGGTCTTTGCTGTTAATAAAATATTAACAGTGTTAGCTTTTGTCTTTCAAGTTCTGCAGCATGTCTGCTGTATTCCTTACACTCAGACCCAGAAGGGCCGTTATTTAGGGCAGCAGGCAGGGTTGACCTAACCTTGGGTGTGACAGAGACATCCCTCCTTACCCTTGCACACCACAGATAGCAAGTAACCCTCTCCCCCTCCCTCAAAGCTTCAAGCCTCAGGCACCTCAATTGCTGAGCTCAGGTCCTGGTTGCAACCCGGACAGGGGAGTGGGGGATGGGGGATGGGGGTGGGGGTGTTAAACCCACAGCACAGAGGCACCCATGAGGGCCTTTTTATTTGAGGATTCTCAATTCTGTCTTGAGTCCTAGGCCAGTTAGGGCATTAAAATAACTTGTTCTCCAAAGCGTGTCTCTGAAGTCAGCTACAAGGAGACATACTGCTTACGCCAAGACACTGGTCATTGCCTGTGACCTCTGTCCCTCCCCCTTCTCCCTCTTGTCCGCTCAGCTTTTTTATTTTTACATTGCTGGCAAGTCACAGTTTGTTCTATGACATGCACGCAGAAGTCAGGGGACAACTTGTGGGATTTTTTTTTCTCCTCCGTATGTGGGTCCTCGAGACCAGACTCAGGTCATCAGGCTTGGTGGCAAGTGTCTCTTTACAGGGCCACCTCCAACTACTTTTAGCCTTCTGCTTTTCTCTGCTTCTCTCTTGTCTCTTCTCATTTCTCCACCCCACCCCACCCCCAACTTTTGGAAGCTGCTAGAGTTCAGATCTTGGATGTCTCACAAAGGCCCCTTGGTTAAAGATTTGGGAACTCACCCTTTGTGTTACCGGAGGTGGTACAACCTTTGGGTGTTGGATCAAGCGGAAGGAAGCCCAGGCGTTGGGGTAGTGCTTTTGGAAGAACCTTCAGGCCCTCAGCTCCTCCCTGCCTGCATCTCTCTCTGCTTTCTGGCTGGGTAAAGTAGACAGCTTTGTTCCAACACTCAGGCCCTTTACTGACTCACAGGGTCACAATGCAGCAGGTCACCAATGATGGATGGAGACAAAATGAATTGTATCCTTTAAATTGATCGTGTTGATCATCTGTCTCAGAAAGTCCATACAGAATCTTCTTCCCACGTTTCATTGGCCTGTGCCTCTTTGAAGGACACTTGCCATGGTACATTTTCTGTCTCACGGTGACTAGGGACATAGCTGTGTGGTCAGACACCAGTCTAGATGGTGCAGTGCATATAAGCTCTGGAAAACATTTCCATCTTCAACACATTGCCTTTCATAATAGGTGGGCGGAAGGGATCAGATAATCGAGGAAAGCCCTGCCTCAGGAGAAGAGACCGAGATCCAGCCCCAGGCAAACAAAGAATTCTGCCTCTATTCTCAAGACGATGAACCACAACTTCACCACTACCAGAAGCACCTCACAGGCTGCATTTCCTCACTGGCTGAGCACCTGGAGTTATCTCGAACCCTCCTTTATTACTTGGTTGTGTAAGCCTGGCAGAGCTTTACCTGTCCTGTGTGCCCTGTCTTATCAGCCCCGCTACAGGTTTGGCCTCCTCCAGTCTCACAGCTACAGCCTAGACTCCCACTGAGAGCTCCCTCCCAGCGGTCAGTGTCCTACCCCACTGGCCTCTCACACTTTCCCAGCTGAGCACTTCACTGCGGCTGCTCTTGCATCTCACAGACGCTTGGGAGTCCCTGGGTTCTCTGCTTCCTCTAGGCCACCAACCTGCTCCACTCTGTCTTCCCCTTCCAAGCGTCTCTGTGGGAGACTGAATGACACTGTCAACCCTTGATTCTAAATGTCCATCTTTATTAGTAAAGTAGTATGCTGCTCTATGAGCCCCGCCCCAGACCTTAAAGTGTGTGTGTGTGTGTGTGTGTGTGTGTGTGTGTAGAGCTGCTAGCTGTTGCCTTTGGTCTCACAGCTTAGAAAGCAGTTTCCAGCCATATTGACTTTTTCCCAACTGGTTTCCTAACGCTACAGTTTTATTACTGAAGTGCCCGCTTTCCTACCTCAGCCGGTACACAGGGCTTCTCAACGGCATCTTTTCCCCACTTGTTTTTAGTTGGCTCCTTCTTCCACGCCCCTGACTTGATTAAACCTCTTCCCTACTCTCTCCCAGCCCCTCACTTTGCTCATTGAGCTATTGTCTTACTGTGTTGCTTATTCCCATTTTAGTGGAAAAGTGTATTATCTTTCGGGTACTTATCTGTCTCCATACCCTCTTGTGTCCTCCCCACTCCGCCCCCCACTCTTTCTAAGGAGTATCTTTGAGGCTGGACCCCTTCAGGACCATTTCCTCCTTCTTTCCAGAAAAAGGACCATCAGTAACTTTGCCTTCTGTCTGTCCCTAGGTTGCCAAGCCAACATTTGAGAGATCTACAGGACTGGGGATTCAGGAAAGGTCATATTTCTTTGCTTGGAGCCCCTGCAAGTACTAGGAGATTGTGAGGCCAGCAGGGAGGAGGGACACCTGCCTTTCTCCAGAGTTTGTGAGAGAGTCAGGTAATACTTAGGGGTCAAAGGGCCAGCTTGGGGGGGGACTCTGGACTTCATCTAATTTCCCAGTTGTAGATCAATTCAGCTGCTGAGGTTTGGAGGATAATGTGGCTGCTTCCACATTGGCCCTCAATACCAAATAGACTGGTTTTTTTTTTCTTTCTTTGTGCTCACACTGTCTGTCCAGGTGAGAGGCAGCTGAGCCCGGTCCCCGAGTAGTCCAGAGCAGTCTTCAGGCCCCCTGTAGGGCTAAGGATTTCCCAGAGATTGCTATGGCCAGACCTATGCTTACCTGAGTTAGGACAGAGGCTGCTGATTCCATTTGGGGACCTTATCTTTAGGGACATTTGGAAGCAACAACGATGCTAGAAAGAGGTCTGAAGATCTGACACTTGTCATTTCTATTCTGGCTCAACTGTCAATCACAAAGGGGCACCTAGTATGGCCAGGCTGATGAATATTAGCTGCCCTTAAAAGCTTTGTGTGCTTTGAAGGAGAACTGAAGGATAATACTTTAAACATTCCATTTTCATTTGTTGTTTGTTGTTTTGTTGTTTAAGTTACCTTTGAATTGGATTCTAGTGGGACCCAAAGTCTCACAGGGTGGGGATAGAGATTTTTTCATGGGTTTTGGGTGAATAATCCTTACAGGCCTCCTTCGACAGCCCCTGCAGTCACAACTTCACCTGAAAGTCTTTGGCAAAGAGGCCATAAATGTTTCTCAACAGAGCAGCTGAGGTTCCCTGGGAAGGACCTGTCCTGCCTCTTCCTTAGTGATGGCCCTGGAAGCCCTCTTCACTCTAGTGTTTTTTATTCTCTGAAAAGGAGAGGTCTCAAGTCACCAAAAGGTGGAACCCCAGCAGGACACACGGGATCCTCCCATCCCAGGGGGCTCTCACTGCACCCACTTATAGCTGAGCCCTGTGCCCGCGCATCCTCCCCAGACCTCGTCACATGCTCGGCCTCAGTGCTTCAGACCAGCTCCCATGGCGCCTCTTCTGCCAAGGTTCTGGTGCCTCCCTATGGAACCCCATTCTGTCGTGATATCACCCTCCACCCCTCCTGATTCCCCTATACACCGGGCTCTCTCCTCCAGCCATCTTTGAGTGTCTCGGGAAAAGGACTGGTGTCTGCCCTTCTCTGTCTCTAGAAGCTCCTAGACAAGAGGCTGGGAGACCAGGAAGGTTTCTCTGAACTCATGGTAGTTCGGATGAAGAGTTCAGGGCAGAAGAGACTTGGAGGGGCTGCCTATCCTCAGACCTCAGCCTCTTAGCATATCAGGACAAGCGGGCTGTCGGCTACATTGTACCACCTGCATCTGGCCAGCAGGGGTCTCTGCAAAGTAAAGTTCGTTTCTCTGCTAATTCCAAGGGACCGAGCCAGATCAAGAAGCAGTCTCTGGCGGAAAGGGTACTCAGGCTATGAACTGCTGTCCTGAGAGGCCTCTTTCGGAAGAAAAATGCCCTTTTAATGAGATTTCCTTCTGGAAGCAGTGTTTCCGGACCCCTCTCCACAAATAACACGGCTTCTTGGTGTTGCCCTTCTACCCCAAACTTACTTGTCCTTTTCTTAAAATGCACCATGCCTACAGGAACTCACCTTTTAAGTAACATAGCTTATCTAGTTAGAGAGTGCTTTCTGAACTGGCTTACCTCTCCTACATCTGCTGGCAAATAACAGGATTTAGAAGAAAAAAATCAAGAATATTAAGAATTTGTAGTTAGAAAAAATTGGTATTCTTTTAAAACTCAGTAATTTTCTGTGGCTTGTAGACTGTCCAAATACAGTTTACTGGCTTCTTTCATTGCCAATGTGACCTTTCATTTCCTCATCTTTTTCCCACAATGAGGAATCATCGTATACCTGCCAGAAGGCTTTATCAAAACAAGAACAAGCATTGGAGAGAGTGGGGAGAACCTGGAACCTTTGCACAGCTGATGGGAATACAGAATGGTCCAGCCATCATGACAACTGAAAACTACCAGGTGACCCAGGCGATCTTCTGCCGGGGCTTCCCCCAGAAGACCCAACGGCAGCATGACGAAGAGACCGCTTGCACTCATGGATCAGATGCGAAAATATCCTAGGAATCCACTGTGGTAGATACTTACAGTGAAATATGATTTACTCTCGGCAATCAGGAAGCCCTACCACATAAGACAGCACAGGTGAACCCGAGAACCTGCCTTTTATGGGTACGGACTACCAAGAATGAGAGTCTCACTTGAGTTCCTATTAACTGAGTATGTATGCTGGGCCAGTCACAGTTTCTTCTTTGCTCTCCCAGCAGAGGCACGTCTGTCAGTGAGCAGGGACCCCAGGGTGCAGTCTCGTTGGGTCTCCAGGTCCCATCACCTGGGCTCAAACCTGACTTGGCCAATCATCAGCGGTGGTACTTCTTAAGCCACTGTGGGCCTGGTTTCTTGTTGTTGCAGAGTGGATAACAATATAACCTAAACACAGGGTCTGTGAGGACCTGGGTTGGTGCATCTGAAAACAAAGATGCAAGGCAGTAAGGGGGGATAAAAGAAAGAGAAAAAGAAAAAGAAAAAGAAAAAGAAAAACAGCCGCTTCCCCCGAGACATGGCTCTGTGTACTCTCTAGCCAGGCCTGGGAGACTTTATCTGCAGTAACCGGGTGTGTTGCTATAGTTCCCGAAACACTACTGTAAAACAGTTACCTACTCAGCAGTTAGGCCGTGGAAGTCATTTGGAGCATCTCTGGACTTTACTGTTGCAGGAGCCGGGGTCCTGGAACCAGTTTCACAATGATAGCAAAAGGATGGGCGTGTCTTGTGTAAAGAGAGACATTGAGTCCAAGGGGTTAAGTACCACGCCTGTGCTGAGTTTGAGTTCAAGGCCGGTTTTATGCCTGAATCCTGCCCTTCTCCACCGTGTGGCAGGCACATCCGCATCAGCCTGGTGTCTGGACTGGATTTGTAATGGAGCCACAATGAGTGCCTAGAAGGGGACTTGGCCACCAGGCCTGGCAGTCCCAGGCGCCATGTCTTAGTGTGCTGCACCCTTCCCGGTTGGCCTTAAGAGGGCACCATTGAGCCGTATTCTTCAAGTTTCAGGCCAAAGGCCTCCACAGCGCCATCTGAAATTTCACAGGATGAAAAGTCAAACTAAAAAGGCTGAAACCCTAACGGCTACGACTTTTATCTTTACGACAAAAACAGATCTTAAAAACAAACCTGCTCTGCTGCAGGAACCAGAGGACTTCTCAGAAGTCAAGGTTTTTGAAACCTGTGTTTTTTTTCTTTGCTTTGCTCGACATACTTTATAGAGAAAGTTACAAAACTGTCTTAAAACAAAACAAAAAACAACAGAGACACACACCCACTCTGAAGGCAGTGTCAAGTGCAGGCTGCAGCCTTCACCTTGTCAAGGAAGGTGTCTCAGAGCTGGTCTTTCAAGGGCAGAATAAAACAAATGTTTAACTCCGGTTAATGTTAACAGGAATGGAGCCATTAGAGAGCACAAAAGTCCTAAAAGACAGTTAGGACCGGCTTTTCCTTTGCCTATCTGCCAGAGCCGAGGTTCTAAACCGAGTGTCTCCTCTAGCATCTTTCAACAGGAAAGTCGGCACCCACCTGGCGCATGACCACATCCACTCTGGGGTGCTTAAGCTGACTCCAGACTGCCCTCCTCCTCAGTGAGCCTCCTGGGCTGAGCCTAAAACTTTCTAGAAGAAGCCACAGAGCCCTACAATTGCCCTTTGTCTGTGCACAATGGGGAGTAGTGTCCTTGCTGTCACAGTCTTGTCTCAGGAGAGTAAGAGGCAGACCCTGCTCTATAGAGAACACTTCTAGGGACCAGGGTACAGTTTAGCGATGTGAGTGCTTGTCTAGCATGCAAGAAGCCTTGAGTTCTATCCTTAGTACAAAAGATGGAGAGAAGAGAGAAAAAAAGAACGAAAACAGGAGGGAGAGAGAGAGAGAGAGAGAGAGAGAGAGAGAGAGAGAGAATCTAATCCCATTACTTCTGGGAAGGACCCGACCATCTCTGAATTAAAGAAACTCCTTTTAGCTTCCCCAGCAATCTCGTGAACAACCTGTTTTACAGGACACAGAGCAGGCAAAGTGGCTTAAATGCTATATATCTCCTACTGCGCCTTTGTTGAGCCCCCAGCCTCTTTAAATTGCCAGAGTCTTAAGTTTCTGAGCAGTGGCCAGGGCTGAAGGTCAAGTATATGCAGCTTCATTCAGTCCCTGCCCCTGTCCTTTGCAGGGCAGAAAATGCTCTATGCCCCACCTCCATATTCTCGCCCACTCTCCCACATTTGCCCTCATCAAAAAGGTCTTTGCTTCCAGACCAGGCCCCCGCCTGGAAGAACCTGAGGAGTTCCAGAAGGTCTTGTGAATCTTCACGAGGATCCCCCATCCTGGTCGTAAGCTTTGTGCTGACTATTCGCCGTCTGTAGCTCTGCCCTTAGCCGCCCCCATCATCGAGAGATGGTTAGTATGGCCTCTAATGTCTTAATGAGATTCAGTTGATAGCCCCTTCCTTGGGAGAGAGAGAGACAGAGAGAGAGAGAGAGAGAGAGAGAGAGAGAGAGAGAGAGAGAGAGAGAAGAAAGGAGAGAGGAAGGGAGAGAGAGAGAGAGAGAGAGAGAGAAGAAAGGAGAGAGGAAGGGAGAGAGAGAGAGAGAGAGAGAGAGAGAGAGAGATCAAAGGAAGAGATGTGGGAATGAGTGGCTGTCTTTCAGTTTGGCTTAGAGCAGGCCCTGGTCAGAGCAAATGGGCTCTGAGACCACCCACAGTGAAATGGCTGGGAAGCAGTGTGTTCTGATACAGTGGCCCCTGACACTGACTTTGAAACCAACACAGACCGTTCCTGGTCTACCTGCATAAGCTTTGTATCAGCTACACAGCCCACAAACACTTCAATGACCTCACTGCAGCCGGAGGTCTGCCGCCACGAAGGTGACTGGAGAATCAGACATCACTATACAAGGCTTACTTCCTGCTGTATACAGGGGACCACTTGAGCAGTGACCTCTGAAAGGATTTAAAGAAGGATGACAATACAATGAAAAAAATTAGTCATGTTATTTTATTTTTTGTTTATGTCACACCCCTGCGCATTTTTTGAAGGCATCAGATTCAACAGTCTGCAGGCTTTTTGACTGGGGTTTTCCTTTTTCATCCTTTCTGAGATGTGTTTCTGCCTTACATTTAACAAGAAATTTCACACCTCCCTTGGAGGTTGTCATACCTGTGAAGACTGAGCTAAACCCTACTTGAGGTTTCAGGGAGCTCTCGAAGGTGTCAGATAAGATCCCGGGAATCTTCTGCAGCCCTGCGGGGGCCATCTGATGATGCCTAGGCCCCCGGAATACATCCAAACACATCCAGCAGAGCCAGAGGCAGCTGGATTGCCCCCAAAAGGTCATCCTCAGGGAGTGGGGGACACAGATAGGATGTCATACTGCCAGAGAGCACTCTTTCTTCATCCCTGCATTTCACCCGACTTCGAAAGATTCAAAATTCATGGCTGTAGAGAACTCTGCCTTTGGTCTTCATGCATGAGCTGGCTAAAGTGCTCAGGAACTGGGTGGAGAGAACGGAATAGACAGGGATAGGAAAGGGTGTTATAGGGAAGCCCTGCCCCTGAGCTCTTTTTCTTCCTCCCTTCTCTCTCTCTCTCTCTCTCTCTCTCTCTCTCTCTCTCTCCCACTTTTTACACCCCACTGTTTACATTTGGGTGACTCGAGTGTCCTCTTTGCTCATAGGGAATACAGCTCCCTTTGTTCTTCATGGTCTTTCCAGTCAGGATAGAGGGAACTGGCCAGTTCCAATGGTGCTCATTCTTTATAGGACAATAGTGAAGCCATTTTCCCCAAGTTAGAAAGCAAGAGAAGTGAATATTTTTTTTAAAAAAAAAACCTCCAGAGTGGGAAAGAGTTCAGCACTAATATGGCTGATGTGCCCATAAGGCCTGGTTGAGCACACGGATTCTGGTTTAGGTCTGCACTCTATTTTTTTTGTTGTTGTTGTTGGATTATTTGTTCTTTTGATGACCAATTTCTTGAGTTCTTTGTGTATTTTGAAGATCAGACCTCTGTCTGATGGGGGGTTGGTGGAGATAGTATTGTCTTGCTGACCGTGTCCTTTGCTTTACGGCAGCTTTTCAGTTTCAGGAGGTCCCATTTATCAATTGGTTCTCTCAGTTTCTGTGCTGCTGGGGTTACATTTAGGAAGTGGTCTCCTTCCTAAATGAGTGCACCTAAAGAGTGCACGGATTTCTTTCGTGTCCAAGAAGTCAGGGAGCAGGTGGAGGGTGGAGCCTTGGGTGGCTCTAGGGGTGACACCAGCAGTGCTCCAGGATGGGTACTGGGGCACGGTGGGGTGTGGGTCGGCCTAGCGGGCCACCCTGCCTCCTTTCTGCATATAGCATCTGCCGGACTCTAACCCTGGCAGCCAGCCCACTGGCCTAACAATTCATGCATCTCCCTGTGCCTTCCTTTCATTTTATTTAGTAACTGCACTCAGCCCAGGAAATTCTGGCTTCCAACCCTGAGTGTTTTGACTCAGGGACTGAGCTGTCTGATTTCTTGGACAAACACAATCTTGAGGAGTTTTTCTCTTGACACAATGGCTAGGATCTGGGAATGTCATGGCTTCCCATTCAGACCTTGCCCCCCTCCTATTCCTCCACCCCTTCCTTCAGACGTCAAACTACTTAAAATAAATATTCCCTTTGGTTTTAGGGGCCTTTCCTTTGGATTAGTCACCTTTGCCTCTGGGTTAGAGGGCAGTTGTGAGTACAGACCAGCCTGTGGCCGCCAGGAAGGGGCAGGAAGAGAAGCTGCCTCCAAACCTGGTTTAGATTTGGGGGTCTGGGCATCTGTTAGGGCTTTGAGGGTCCCACTCCATTGACAGGAGATGCTTTTGACCTCTGGGTTTCCCTGATTGGAGTGACCACAAATTGTCTCTTTTTTCCAGCTTCCATCCTAACGTATGCCCCCTACCTCCACTCTCTCAGGCCCCTTCCTTAATCAAACTGGTCATATCTATCTTCCTTCCACCCACTGGAAACTTTCCAATTCTAGTTCCACTACTCAGCAAGGCATACTGGGTCCTCCACCATATAGCTGAAGCTACCTCCGTCAGCCCAACTTCCCCTCACTTCCCCTCCATGCTCTCCTCTGTGCCCACCCACCATAAGGGCTTGCTTCAGCCTACCAGGCCTCCTGCCTGCTGTTAGACTCATCTGTATACCCAAAGCCCATTTGGCATTTAACGTGAGACCCTCCTACACAGTCTCTCGTCATGAGGCCTCTAAATAGCACGTACTGCGTTATGCTGTGCCCTGACTCACGACTTTTCCGTCCATCTGAATAGCAGCCAGCTCACTGCTCTCGTTTTCCCACCCGAGTACAATCACTAGCTCTCCTGACTTCCTTTCCTTCATCTCTTCCTTCTTTATTCTCTTTTCCCTCCCTTTGGGTACCTAATATGATCTTTAAAACCTGTTCCAACCCTGGGTGCTAGAAAAAGAAAATGGTTTGCATATTAATTTTTGCATGATCAGATAGCTACAAGTTAGGCCTGTTATCTCATTTAAATATTTTATGTAAAGCCCTGTGACATAAATGTCATTTCTCATTTTCACATGAGAAAAACTGAGAATGACATTGAGTTGAAATAAATGTCATGGGTCACAGGGTTAGCAACATTGTCCTGTATTGGCAACTCCAACATCCCAAAGCCAGGCTTTGTCACGTTGTCCTATAACAAGGACCTGGGAGTCAGTGTAGCAGCAGGGCTGATAGGCCTGGGGCAGAGGCTGACTATAAAGCTGGCTTTTCTGTTCCCTTATCTTATATTTGTGAGATGCAAGGAGGCACAACAACACGTGGTCCTCGGGGACCACCATCAAGTACAACAAACCACCTGCCTTTATCAGGTACTAAACACCCTTCTCTACTTTGATTGTTTATCCCATCCTCAAATGCATCATGCTTTCCTTGTTACAGAAAGCCAGCCCTGGGAGAGTGGAAAGGTGCGGCGGACAGCATTGGAAGAGAGCAGAAGTAGGGAGGAGGCATAAGACCATAGCACATTGTAGGATGGAGCAAGAAAGAGCCAGGCAAAGTGGGCATTGAAAGAGTGCCCATGTCCTGGAGTCCCCATGGCATGTGATAACTATAGTCCTCTCCAGAGCCTGCTTTTGGCCCCCTGCCCTCTGCTGCTCTGGACTTTATTCTTCTTTCATCCAGAAATAGAGCCACTGGGCTCATGGCCAATGCGTGGTTATTAAAACATCTACTGTGTAGGGGACACGAGGTGGCACGGAATTGCAAACTTTGGCCCTTTCTTAAGAAGTGGTGGCCAGGAAGGTATAAATATAAGCTGAGTATTCTTTATTCAAACAACATTATTAGACCCAGAAATATTTTAGAACTTTGGTGGAGGTGGCATCTTAAAATATTTGCATGCACGTGATGAAATAGCTTGAGAATGAGACGTAAGGCCAAACATGAAATGAAATTCCCTTTTTGTATCCACATTGTACACACAGCCTGAAGCCATTTAAGACATCATCTTAAGTGATTTTTGTGACTGAATCAAGATAACATGATGTGGGTTTTCTTCATGTGGAATCACGTTAGTGTTCAAAAAAAAATGGATTCTGGGGCACTCCGGATTCTGGAGTTGTGCATTAGGATGCTCAACCTGTGATGGATTCCTGAGCTGATTCAATGGTTTGCTGAATGTCTGGGGTAAGATAGGGCACTGAACCCAGAAGGTCACGTGGTGAAGGGTCCCGCTGCTTAAGAATACTACTGCAGGGTCAAGGGGATGTGGGAAATCTAATGAGGTGTGTAAATTAATTTATGTGGGATAGACCACAAGCTTGGAGAATCCCCGACACAAAACCATGCTCACTCTTGTACGCATGCGTGTTACAGTCACTTTACTCCCATTGTCGTATTGGGAGACTTTGGTCTCGCAGATAGGTTCTATTTGTGGAGACCTGTGGGCCAGAATCTTGAAAGTAGGTCTTGCCCAGAAAATCCAGTGTCTGTTGCTGCCCTGTTTTACTGGGGTAACACGGATGCATGGAACCTGAAATGAGCTGGCCCATTCACAGGGCTTTATGAGAACAGGCAAAAGGAAAGCTGTGCCCAGCCGCAGCAAGCCTGCTCCTTTCTGGCGATACCTGACTTTTTTGGTTTTAACTGAAGAAGAACCACGGGAAGCGGGCACCCTAAGAGTTCAGTAAATGCTGAACCTACTATGAGTTGGGCTCCTTTAGTCACCTGTTCTCTAGAAGCCACTTATTTAACCAGAGGGCCTCAATTTATTTGGGGTCTCCTGGAATTAGTATGAATCCTGAACCAGTATCCAATAGACCTCAGAAAGTCTGATTTCCCCCTCCTTCTAACGGACAATTACCCTTGTAAAAGGCCCAGGTCCCTCTGGGGAAGAACTGGGAAAAGGTCAACAGGAAAAACTCTTAGGTATTTTAAGCAAAGTCATTCTTTGGGGTACCCGTCCTTCCTTTCATTTTAGGGGTTCTGGGTCTGCAGACCGGCTCAGGTCTGGAAATTGGTTCACGGATTGAGATTCCCTTTTGCCGCAATCCAATGTAGGTTTTCTTTCATTTGTTTGAGGCATTTTCTGCTTAGACAGATCAACCAAGGATACAGTAGACTTCTTATCTTCCGCATGCCTGGAAACACCACAGTTGTTTAGGCAGGACCATCAGTCCATATGAATCTTTCAACATAAAATTCACTTTCCTGGGATAAGTGTTATGGACATTGCTTTGTCTGTGTTGCCCATCATGATAACTAGGGTCACCTTGTCTCTGATGAGCCAATGCTGACGCTTGGCCCCTGCTACCCTGGGGTCCAACTAAAGCCACTGCATTTAATCCGCAAGCAGCAGCATCTCCAGCCTTAAGGTCTGGCGCAAGGGAAGGAGCGACAGTGAAACTCTTCAGACATGCTGTTGTTCCTCCCTCTCACCACCTTGCACCTTACAGGATTGGTGAAGGGCCTGTCTTCTAGGCCTTCCTGATGTAGAGGATTAGGTTTTCCACAGCTTACCCACCCTAGCATTGCAGTTTCTCCGAACCTTAAAATCCATCCCTTCATCAACACTAATCCAAGAGCTAGGAAGCATCTCCAGCTTCTTGTCAGTAGGCCATCCTTTAACAAACACTTCAACTGTTCAAACAAACCTTTTACATTTTTTTTTAAAAAAGTGTAAGCTTCCATATTAAACTTAGAATCTCCATTCAATGGGGTCTATATCAATCAACTCATTCTGATCCAATTTCGTGTTTCTTCCACCATTACCTATGCCCTTAAAATTCATTCCCTCACGCATTCCCCAGACTTCTGCTTGAATGAATTAGCGAATCCATTAATCTCTTCCGTAGTATCACATCATGTACCACACTTTCTATCTCCCCTCTAGAAACCTGCTTAACCTTAGGCCCTATTATAGGTCTAGGTAAACTGTTGGTGGTCCCTGAGGGGCATTGGTATTGTCTTACCTGGCATCTCCTTCAGGAGAAGTCACACTGCTGGGTTAACAGACAATGATTAATTTTCTCCGTCAAAAGCGAAAAGGCTGCATTTCAAGGGGAGGGCATATGAGTACATTTTCTGCTGAGAGTGGAGACACTTCTTTCTCAGACGAAATAAACCCTTGAAAATCTGAGGATTCAACGTTCTCAACCTCAGTAGAGTCCTCCCACAGATCTCGCTCCAAAGGTACAGGATCCCAATTTTTTTTTTAATCAATCAATGCCCTTACTTTAACCTCCAACACCCTCCATGGCTGGGACTTGAAGTTTTACTGTAATTTAGCCAATATTATAATGAGGGTTTTGGTTTGATTCTTCTACAGCTTGAGCTCTGTGACTGCTGGAGAGAAGATTCTCTTCCAGGGCCCACTCAGAAACCTTTAGACTGTTCATGCATATCTGAAGCTGGTCGGTTTTACCACTGAGTTCATTGCTATTTTTCATCATATTCTGGGATGCTAGAAGTTGGTTAGTTTTTTATCATGAAGCTCATTTTTTCCCTTTGTCAACCCAGAGATGCTAAGAACGATCAACTAGCATCATTATTTTCCTCATTCTTTTCATAAACTGTCAAAAATTTTATATACATGGTCACCAGATACCTTGCAACTCACAACTGGTGAAGCAGAATAATCGAAAGCGTTTGCCTCCTTGAGTTTGTAATTTAGGTCACACCGAGGGCTTGCAGTACTCTCGAAGCTTCTAGGAGAGACTTCAGGGACTGGAAGAGGCCTCAGTAGCCATCGATGTGGGCGAATTGAGAAGCTTATTCCAAATACTTGAGTGATTTATTCTTATACTTCTGTTGCCCTAGAGCTACTCCTGGCACCAAATTCTCCTCTCCTCCAGCATTAGGACTGGCATCTGTTTTACCACCTCCTCTGACACATGTTGACTGTCCGACTGTCGAATGCTACATTTGAGAAGTTAAGTTGTCTTACCTGGTTTGTTCCAGGTCCAGAGGAAGTCAAGAGAAGACTGTTTATAAAGCCCACCGGCTCCCAGAGTGCATCCCCAATCTCCGACATACCTCTTTTCTAGGCCAGTGAAAATTAGCACCAGAGTTGTGAAGTTGAGATTTCTTTGAAACTCAGAAAGTCAGGTTGAGACACTAGGGTAGCTCAGTGGTAGAGCAGGGCTTCACATGTGTGAGGCCCTGGTTTCTGTCTGCAGCACTGTTCTCTGAACACGAAAGCTTTTACGTTTAATACTTTCTTTTTTCTCCTGGTTTCCATAATTCTCCTTCTGCTCTGACCCTCTGCCTTGGATTCTGACTCAAGCTCCTTGGGTAAGACCTTTAAGAAATGAGAGGAGTGGGCTTTGGAATCCCAACTTCTCAAGGGTTTCAAATGCACATCTGCAGGTGGGCAGCTGTCTAACGTGATTAAAATAAAAGATATGATCTCAACCTTGAGAATCTTCTTGGTTGTTCAGTTTGCTCCTTGTTTCTGGATATTTGATTGTACTGTGAAACTCTGAGACTGTGTTAACAAAATTAACATTGAATCAGGGAAGCCGAGAAGTAACCAGCTGACCTTCCTTTTTGGCTGAAGACCTAGCAAGAGAAGCATCTCTCCATACATCCTAAACTTAAAAGACCATGAATCTTTAAGTCCCTCCCTAGTCTTTCCTGTGTGTCTCTCCACTGTATTCTTGGGTCCTCTCTACATTCTGTGGCGAATTCTTATCAATTAGTCGATGGCTGTGCTCCCGAACCCAAGGTTAATTTTATTAACACAATCTTGGAGTTTCACAATGATCAACTATCCCATAACAGCTCATCTTTGTTTTCTGTGAATTGATTGGTCTGCCTCAGAGCCCAGCTGATCCATTCATCTGCCTCATCAAGAGTGAAAACTTCGTAAAAATAAGATTTCTGCTCTTTGAAGATAGATGAGCTTGTCTCTATCCTAAGTTGTTACTGTTATTCTGGAGTAGGTAAAGATACAATGGCCTATACCAGTTCTCTACTATGTCTGACTGTTCCCATCAAAATAAGGGCATCCTTTGGGGGACCAACCTGCACCCTCGGCTGGGTTGATGTAGCCCAGTACTGAACCTTAACTAGCATAACCAGTCCTGTTCTTGTGTCTTTCTGGGCCACATTCCCTCATTCTTTTCTAAACTTGGATTCTCTGATCTCTGTCCCTTTTCTGAATCTGAATTCCTGTCCCTGTAAATAAGGCCTTTCCTACTGACAGACGGTGGATATGAAATAAATATGGTCCTCGTGCCACATTTGAAAGATATCTTTCTCACTTCTTAATCCCATTTGATTATCAGCTGCTGAGAAAAGCTATAAAATGAAAGGAAACCCAAAGATGAAGTCAGTAGCTGAGAATCAGGAAAAATTTGAATCAAGGCCTAAAGAACCCAGAAAAAGGGAGAGATGGGAGGGGTCTACATGGCTTCATCAGTCTGCCATCTAAGAGCTAGGGTTCCTGGGCCTCTGGTATCTTGGGAACTTTCCTTCTCCCAGATCTTTGCTGCCATCCCATTTGCCCCAAGGCCATCTCTGGGCTTCTGAGAGCATGCTTTCTTGGACACACACACTTGGCATTTTCTTGAGGCATGGTTACCTGATCCCTCCGGTCTCTGCAGAACTTGGAGGCTGGAGAAAGGAGGATAAATTCTCTTCTCGCCTGCAGCTTCCTTCCTGAGAGAAGTTAAGAAAGTTGACAGCCTTGCCCAGAGACATTTGCTGAAATCATGTTTTCAGAGACAAGTTAAATCTGATGCAACGTGAACCGACCACCAAACTGTGAGACCATAGGTTCTCAGGCTCAGAGACCCTATGGGAAATCTACTATAGGACCCCACAGCCTGGGAAAGTGGCCCAGAGGTTTTATGGAGTGACTAATATCCTACAGGGATCATATGGGTCCCTGGACTTGCAGCAGGGTCACCAGTGCAGACCCTGTCGGAACAGCACCCCTGGGAATGTGGATGTCCATCTGGAGGAAACTGGTCACTGAGTTACATTCAAGACGTCTCCACCCCAGTTCTCACCCCAGCCAGTGATTTACACATCATTTCATATTTTCTATTGAGAAACCCCAAAGCATCTAAAAAAAGCAGGGACAAAGAGAAACAGGGAGCTGCTGCGAAGAAAACAGGGTAGAAGAGGAGGCGGATGCTTGATCTCCAAGTGTCACATTTCCAAACTCTCCCTGCCACTCAGGGTCCCTGGCAGGCAGGCAGTCATGTGCTTACATATACACAGCCGCCTTCTGCTCTGAGAGCTCCTTGGCCTTTTATCCAGGAAGCCCTGCAGGAACCTTTGTTTGGTTATTGTTGTACGGGAGGTAAAAGGTCTCCACACCTCCACTCCCTCTGTGCAACTCAAGCACAGAACCCCACACTGCCAGCCCACGTCCCCGGTGAGTGGGCACCCGGCTGAGATCTGGTTCTTCTGTACTGAGGACAGGCACAGGCTGCACCTGCGAGGACTCTGGGCTACGAGGGACTCAGAAAGCTGTGATACCTGGAACATGTATGATGCCCAGTGCCTTGAATCTCGCCTCAGTGGCCACAGGACTCCGCCAACCACATGAGCTTTAGTTTCTACCTATGTCAGCGTCGGTGAGGGTCATGTCAGCTGTTTTGCACGTGATCATTGGTCCAGTCATTTTCTTCTAGAGTAATCATAGTCTGCCTCCTTTTGTATACACTCCTTTATTTGACTGATTTGTTCAAGGTGATAAGGCCAGAACCCGCAGCCCCAAACCCCAACCCAGGGCTGGTTAGGAAAGACTCACTGTGTTCCTCCTCTGAGCAGGGCCTCCTCACAGCCCCAGCCATGAGGACAACAGTGGTCTGATGCCTCTCCTCCGGACCTGGACTCCACTGAGGATGTAAAACGGATACAAGAAGGCTGAGCAACCTCTTGCTTCTTGGGGACCAGCCATGGCAGCTGGCTTTCCCCACTGAAACCCTCTGGGTTGTAGCTGCAGAAGGCTGGACTAGGCATGGGGAAGAAGGAAGACAGCCCAGAGGAGGAACTGGCAGATGGCACTCTCCCTAGCAGGTCTGGCTGAATGTTGATAAGCCATCTTCAGCCATGGCCCTAGAGCTGTCTGCCCTTGCTTCCTCTGAAAGTCACGACTCAGGAATATGTTCACATCCTCAGGATGGCACAGGGGCTAAATATAATCCTGAAACGCAGCCCCAAACAGGTTGCGGTGACTCCTGCTTGTCATCCTCGTAGTCCAAGGTTGAGGGAGGAGAATTGCTGTGAGTTCAAGGCCAGCCTGAACTATATAGTAAGTTTCATGCCAGCCTGGGTTATAGAGTGGGGCTTTGTCTCCAAAACACAACACTAGCAACAACAACAACAACAACAATAAACAATGAAACCGAAAACAGTCCAGAAAGTCTCTGTGGTAACAAAGCAGCATATTGAGAACCAAAAGCAAGGAGCCTAGAAACGGAGGCTGCGGCAGGGTGAGAGGCAGAAGGGAGGGTTGAAGCTGGACAAGAGGCATACTCAGACACAGAGATGAAGTCACAAGCATGAGGTTAACATTTAACGTGGCTGAACCAATGGGCTAGCTGTTTCACACCAGGTCACAGCCTGCTCTCCTTCTACACCTAACTGAGCGTGTCCCCACACTTAACATTCTGCTGTTTTCCCCAGAGATGGACCAGCTGTCTTCAGTTATCAGTTCTGTGCTGGTGACCTTCACCCCTGACTCTGATCTCTGGTCCCTGATTACTCCAATCTTTCATGTTGCCGTTGGCAGTGGGTTTCCAACATTGCCCTGACAAGTCCTGAAGATCAGAGTGTGGGAATGGGGGATGAGAGCTGGGGGTCACTGAACTCCTCCTTGAAAACCACTGCCACTCTTTCTCGATTAGTTTTCTACTGGCTTTCCTCAGAATCTTTTATTTGGAAAGATTTCTGCTGCTTGGTAAGTTTGGTGGGGCTGAGGGTACAGCTGGGCAGTAGTGCATCTGCCTACTAGGCACAAGGCCCTGGGTTCCATCCCTGCATGTGTTGGGAGGAGGGTGTTGGTGGCCACTGCCTGGTGAGATGAAAACATCTTTGGAAAAATTTCAACTACCCTAAGTTAAATGTGCCCCACTTTCATCCTTTCCCTCTCCATTTGGTCCTATGAAGTCTTCTCAATCCCTCAAAGGTAGGGACATGATTCTGCCAATACACGTCTCCCCTTCTGCTGCCTGGGGCACGCTCTCAGAGGCCTTGGGGATTCTCCCGGGTCTGGAATGCTGTGGACTCATCTTCCCTCGAGGCTGCACACGCTTCTTTTCCACCGATGTCGCTTGCTGCCTGTCTGCAAAGGGATCAGCCATGGCTCTCCTCTGACCCCAGTCCCTGGCCCAGTCTCTTCCAGGGCTGACCTCCTCCTTACCGTCTGAGCTGCAGACCTTCCTGGGTTGACTCTTCCGGGGCCGACCTCTTCCTCAACATCTGAGCTGCAGACCTTCCTCGGTTGACTCTTGCTCTTCTAGTTTTACTTAGAAATGTTTTCACTGTTTGAAAACTTTCCGAACTTGCTCATTCTCAAGAGATCTTCAGGGGCTGGAGAGATGGCTCAGCGGTTAAGAGCATAGCCTGCTCTTCCAAAGGTCCTGAATTCAATTCCCAGCAACCACATGGTGGCTCACAACCATCTGTAATGAGGTCTGGTGTCCTCTTCTAGCCTGCAGGCATACACGCAGACAGAATGTTGTATCCATAACAAATAAATAAACAAATATTGTTTTAAAAAAGAGGTCTTCAGATTGAGCTTTTTGTGGTTCTTTTTTCTAGAGACCCCTAAGAATTCTAGTCCATTTCCTTTTCTGGGTACTTGCCCACTTTTCAAACTGTAAGGCATAGTTTAGCTAAGGTTGCCCAACGACTAGCCAGAGCCTGGCCGTGCATTAGGTATCTGCTAAGACCTTTGATGAGTGCCCAGGCCATCAAAGAAACAATGAAAGTTCCTGGCTACCGAACCCCATGACCCCTGCCTTGGGACAGAATGCTTAGGATCAGAATACGGGTAAGTTCCCAGACTCATCTATGTGGCCCTTTGTTACACTGCATTCCTAAGGCACCACTGGCCTCCTAAGCTCACAGTAGCCTGTGCCTAAACCACAAGTCTCAGGCAGGCACAGTAAATGCACAGTAAAGTCTGTGCACAGCCTTGATGCCACATGTGTGCGCATTTGCTATTGCTTTGGCTTGCTCACAGCTTTCAGGGTCAAGAGACTCTACCAGCAAGCAGGCCTTCAACACCCAAACCCAACTGCCCCCCCACCCCCGAAGTTCTGCTGTGGCTCTTCCTTGTTCATTTCGCTCTAGCACTCCTGGTCTCTGTTTTTCAGAAGCACCAGGCTTATTTTCAGCCAGTGTTTTTGCAGGGAACACTCTTGGCCAACAACTTTCACTGGTTCATTTTCCCAAATCCTCCCATTTACCTCCTGAGAGATGCCCTCCCTGATTGTCCCATCATACTAGGTGATCCCCAAAGAATGCCATGCGTTCCTTTCTAGAGTTCATCACAATGGCCACCACATGGCTAGTCCCTGGTAGGCTACATGGCAGCTCATACAGGAACCTGGCTGGCTCTCTTGCGGTACTTTCTGCTGTTCCTGGCACTGAAGTCTGTAGTGTCTGGCTTGCATCAGGATGTAGGACTTCTGACAAAGGACAGTAGAGGTATTTGGGATTGGATGTTGGAGTCAGAACCACATAGGATTTTGTCTTCAGCATCATCTTCTAGAATCTTGACCTCACTATTGGTGGCAGCCTTTTATTTTGTCTTGAGTCAAGGACCAAATTGTAGAGGACATCCATATACCATGGTGTTTGCATCCATTCTTTGCAATAAAATGCAAACTCTGGCTAAAATTATCCATTTTTACAGGATTAATGGCAGAGTCCCTTCTCCACCTCCCAACAGTTTACTCCTCCCAACAGGCTGGTAGAGATTAGAAGCATCAGATGAATATCAAGAGATGCATGCATGTCATCTCTGAGCCAGACGAAAAGGAGAATCAGGACAGGGTAGATGTTTCCATCAGAGCTCAGAGTTCATGAGAAGCTGGTGGGAGCACAGTAGAGATGCACAGTAATCAGCCATGCTGGGTGGCAGCTCTGTAAGTGCATTTTCCATCCATCCATTCATCCATCCATCAGTTCATCTATTCATCCACCCATCCATCCATCTACCACTCATTCATTCATCCATGCATGCATGCATGCATCCATCCATCCATCCATCCATCCATCCATCCATCCATTCATCCATCCACCTACTCACCCATCCATCCATCCATCCACCCATTCATTCATATACACATTTATCCATCCATCCATCCATCCATCCATCCATCCATCCATCCATTCATCCATCCACTCATCCATTCATCTATCCACCCACCCATCCATCCATCCATCCATCCATCCATCCATCCATCCATCCATCTATCCATCCATTCATTCACCCATCAATCCACCCATCCATCCATCCATCCATCCACCCACTCATAAATGCAATGCCTCTGGGTACATCAGGGTCAGAAGCAGCAAGATTCCTCTGCTCCCAGAACCCAGAGACTGATGGGTGACTCGGACACCAAAGAACATCTATCAACCATTAACTGTACAAGAATTGACCAAAGGAACAGTCAAGGCTCCTGGCTACAGAATCCTACGTTTCCTACCTTGGGCCAGGAGGCTTAGGATCAGAAGAAAGTCAGATTCCCAGACTCATTTTCCTACCCCCACCCCAACCTCTGTACCTGCTGGATGCCATTTCTAAGCCGCTCTCCATTCCCCGCGGCTGTTTTCTGTGTTCTGGCTTCTTCCTGAGCTGGTCCTTGCCTGCTTCTGCTCTCTAGTGATCACCATGTTGGAAAGCCTAGAAACATACTTCCAGTAGTTTTTCCCTAATGAGGGCTCTGGCTTTCCATGATCTGGGTCAATTTCCAAATCATTAGAGGTCACAGACTTGGAGGGTTAGGAAAGAACTTACAGAAGCCCTCATTGTTGTTTAGTGTTCGTTTGCCCCTGTTTCTCTGTCTCTCTCTCTGTCTCTCTCTGTCTCTCTCTCTCTCTCTCTCTCTTTCTCTCTCTTTCTCATCTACCATCATCCCTTATTTTTCCCTCCTCTGTGATTTTCCTACTAAGGGGCCTGAGAACAGGAAGAAGGAGAAGCCCCAGGCTCAGGCAAATACCTTGCTTCCAACAGGCCAGGATGATCTACCACAGGCCCCGCAGCCCTGTAGCTTTCTCTTCATCCTTCCCTGCTTTTGTCTTGGTTTTCTTTGTTCTGTCAGACTCCTGAGAGAAGGAAGTAGGCAATTTACTTTTTTTCTGTTACTTCAGGTGGAGAGGACCTTGGAACACCTGGACTGCGCGTTTTGATACACAGTAGATAGCTTTGCAAGCTTCTCCCTGCCCTTTCTGGATGAAATGGGAAAAAGACATTTGTATGTAATGTTTGGGTATTCTTTTTCCCCAGGCATCAAGGGAGTTGTATCAAGTGGCTCCCTGTGACAGCGAGCGCAGGGATCCTGTGCAAACAGTACGGGCTGGGAACAAATCACTGTGGAGATATTTCATTAGTTGTGCAATCATGGGAAAGTGACTTCCTTATTTGGAGACTTGCTTTCTCATTCATCAAGGAGAGAGGACATAACAATGCTTTGGCTGATCGCTCCTGCTTTGAAAGCTGAATCCATTCAAGTATCTAAAACATGGGAAACAATGTCTAAGTCTTACTCCTTGTTTAACTGATCACGTCAGCCCTAAGCCCCTTCCATTCTGAGCTTTGTATGGGGATTGAAGCCTGTGTGGGGTTCAGAGATGCAGCATCCAGCGGTGGGGAGATCTTCATAGACTTGGTCCCCCCTCACCTGGGGTGGGAGCTAATCTGAGCCTTTAACCAGTCCCTCTCCACAGGAGCCAAGGCAGATATTAAGGCCCATCAAGAGTCAGGAACTGGGCCTGCTGTGCAGTGTCTGGATGCTCTCAGCTGTCTGGCCGGACCTTTCTTCTTGTCTTCTAGGATCACTTATCAGCCCAGGCAGATGAGGCTCTGCTTTCCTTTCTGGCCCCACCTTCCTCCATAAACACTGGGGGCCAAGACAAGGCAGCGACTTCCAGCCCTGCAGATGAGCTTCACGGCAGGCTCTTTCCTTCCTCGACCCCCCACCCCACCTTCCACTGCACATGCTGTAGTCTTCATCAAAAAGACGGGTGGCTCTTGTATGGGTCTGGCTGCCCTTGGCTCCCCAAATGTTCAGATGAGCCAGATGTCCCAATCAGAAGGAAATTACAGCATGTTTCAGGGCACACAGGAAGGGCTGTCCTTACGTTCTACTTCCCCCATTATTCATGTCAACTCCCTCTGCTGCAAACCCCCTTATGGGTTTCCATCCACTTTTAGAGGTTAGACCCATCCTTGTGCCCTTTCTGACCCCTTTGAGAATCTTCAGGTGGAGGCTGCTTGGAGACGGTTTTCTCCAACAAGGAACCGTTCTCCTGCAACCTTTGTTGCTCTGCCCCAGGAGGTACGCCAGGCAGAGATTTCAGGTCAGAGGTGGGGAGGGCCCTTCTAGCAGCAGAGAGCCTTTGAGGAGATGAAGGGTTTCAGCCTCCCTTCGGATCACTCTCTAATAGTATGCCAATACTCAGAACTTAGGGTTCCTCCGACCCTGCCTCAATGGGGATTGAACCCAGGGTCTTAGACATCCTGGGCAAGTTCTCAACCACTGAGCTACATTCCCGGAACTCTTTTCTTTTTAAAAAAATATTTAGAAGATGAGAAGATGGTTCTGATGTTAAACTTATGGAAGAATTGGTTCCTAGCACCCACAGGGCAGTTTACAACTTAACTTCAGTTCCAGGGGCTCAGACATCATCTTCTGGCCCAATATGATGCAGACACACAGGCGAGTAAAACACGTACACAAAATAAAATAAATTTAAAAGTCTTATTTTTTTTATTTTCTTATTATTTATTTGTTCATTTCTGAGACAGAGTTTCACTAAGTTGTCTGGTTTCACCTTAACCTCACTCTTTTCAAGATAGGTCTTGAACTTGAAAGTCTCTGCCTCAGCTTCTTAAGTAGTCAGGAATGCACAGTGACCACCAGACTCAGTCCTCCTCGCTTGTGCCTTCCCACCCTCCTCTTCATGGGCAACGTCTTTGACCCTCTGCTCTTTCTCATTCAGGTCTCAGAGATCTCAGCCTGGCTCAGGACCTTAAACAGCATTTCGGATGTGTGATGATATTTCATTTTGTATTTTAGTAAATAAAACTTGCCTGAAGTTCAGTGTGTAAAACAGCTGCACTGATCAGCCTTACAGAGCAGGTAGTGGTGGCACACACCTCTAATCCCAGTAGCCATACTTGTTTGCCATAAATACCAGTGGGTAGTGGTGCATATCTTTAATCCCAGCACTAGAGAGAAATATAGAAAGGGAAGAGACAGTTCTCAGTCAGTCTCATTCTGAGATTCCTGGAGGCAGAATCGCTATTTCGGACTGAGGTAGAGGTAAGAGTCAGTGGCTTTTCTGACCTTCAGGCTGCACCCCAATTTCTGTCTTTGGGTTTTTATAATCGTGCTACACTGATGGATTAAGCTCAGACCTATAACTCTGGCTCAAACTCCCGGTGACTCCAGACACTCAGAAGATTCAGGAAACAGGCACATTGGGATCACGTGCACATGCGGAAGTCTGGCCTGAGCCAGACTTTTCCTCATCTCCCACACCATGATCTTGCTTCCACACTTCTGCTTCCTGAGACTTCTTGTGGAGTCCTGCTTGGCATCTCTGTACCTGTCATCCGCATATGCCAGCAGGTCCCGTTAGTTGCTACTGCTATTCCTGTTCCCACTTGAATGTATCCCGTGTGCATTTCTCCTGGCTGAGCCACCTCTGTGTCTCGCTTGGACTTCCACAATGGCCTCCTCTCCAGTTCTCCTCGCTCTGTGCTTGCTTTCCTGTCACAGAAGCCAGAGTGAAGGGAAGTGGTCTTCTTCCCTCTCCTTCTGTCTTTCTGGAAATGTTCTTCCCTCAAAGGGCTTGCTCTGATGTCCCTCCCCCAGCTTGCCCCAGGATGTAGAAAACATTCCTGCTATGGTGCCCATAGTGACACCTGCTCCATTTCATATGCTCTCAGCTTGCTGTCTGTTTTCTTTCCCCTTTGAGTCTGAGTCTAGTGTCAACCACAGTTGCTCTGTAGTAGGACTGACTGTTGACCCTGGCTTGGTCAGCTTTATCTGTCAGCTCGACAAAACTTAGAGTCTTCTGGAAAGAAACTCTCTATTGAGGAATTTTCCAGCTTAGACCAGTCTGTAGGGGTGTTGTCTTGATTTCTAATTGATCTAGGAGGGCCCAGCCCACTATGGGTGGTATAAAACTTAAGACAGATGGTTCTGAATTGTATAAGAAAGCTAACTGAGTATTAATCTGGCCAGTGAGCTAGGTGGCAAGCAACACCCCCCATGAAATTTGAATGAATGAAACGTATGCCCTGGCAATGCTGAAGCATGCATGAGCAGCTCATTTATGGCGGTTCTGCTGAACTTGTCCATATTGGTTTCTTGGTCTAAGTTGATGAGGACAACTGACCAGGTCTCTTCCTCAAGAGGGCACCAGATTTCATTACAGATGATTGTGAGCCACCATGTGGTTACTGGGAATTGAACTCAGGACCTTTGGAAGAGTGGGCAGTGCTCTTAATCACTGAGCCATCTCTGCAGCCCATGGCTCCTGTATTGATTTGGCTGTGAAGTAGGTTCCTTGGTTGGAGGTATTGCTAGGTGGGAAAACAAGCAGGCTGCCTGAGTTCCCAGTGATGGGGCACGATCTGAAGCTTCCCTCCCTACAGTTGCTTTTATTTTATCACGGAAACTAGAACAGACCCCACTGTCAGTTGTGGGTCAGATGTCACATTTTAGGAACTACTGGGTATAGCCTGGGCTTTGCTTTCCTATGTAATTGTAGGTTTCTTGTCCATGTCCTCATCACGTTGACTAACTCGCTCGTCTACCATGTTTGCTTTTACGCTCATTCTTAGGGGTCTTCCTAGGACCTCGCACGGCCCATAGGGAACAGGTATGATGCAAGTAACTGTTGAGTCCATGGGACTCATTTTTGATTTATTTCTATTTGATTATCACAGTTGTCCTGTGAGACAACGTTCAGTGTTGTAAAATTAAAAAATACCCACTTTGCTGTTACTGAAAGAATTCAGGTGGCAGAGAGTTAGATTTGCTCCCAAGTTCAGACTTAGGTGGAGAAGCCTAGATAACCACGTCTGACTAAACGTGAGGGTGTGTATAGGTGAACGTGTGTGTATGTGTATATAGGGATGTCTGTATGAGTGTGAGTATGTGTGAGAGTGTGTATGTGTCTGTAGGGGTATCTGTGTGAGTGTGGGTGAGTATGTATGAGTGTGTATATAGGAGTATTTGTGTGAGTGTGTGTATATGCGAGTGTTGTGTGAGTATGCATGAGTGTGTGTGTAGGGGTGTCTGTGTGAGTGTTTGCATGTGTGAGTGGTGAGTGTCTGTATGGAGGGGTGTCTTGTGAGTGAGTGAGTGTGTGTGTGTGTGTGTGTGTGTGTGTGTGTGTGTAGGGGTGGGGCACAAGAATCTCTGCTTTTCCTTCCTGACCATCTGTGTCTACCTCCTCGCCTCACCTAGATCTAAGCCAGTCAAATTCAGCGCTGCTACAAAGACATTCTCTTGAGGGCCTCTGGAGTTCTCAGTGCCTGGTCCTGGACAGTCCCAGGCTTGCCCATGTCCCCAATCAGCCTTATAAAGTCAAATGAAGCACATGCTTTTACATAAACATGAATACTGCATGCATGTGCGCCTGAGCTGCTTCAGAGTGTAATCCACCTGGTCTACACCATTCAGGCTCCTGCTGCCCTGGCCTGGCTCACCCTGGCAAGGCCACCATAGATCCATCACCCTCTGTCCTTCCTCTCCACAGCAAGCTTCTGCCTGCATTGTACAGAGAGGAGACGGAGTGTTTCTACAGGACAGGAAGGGTGAGGAAGAAGCAATGAAGGAGCTGCTACTGGTGAGCAGTGGGCACCTCCAGAGGTGGCATGCCTGAGCCCCTGGGAAAGGACAGGTGAAGGAAGACGAGGGCCTGATCAGAGCCCACGCCTTGGTGTTCTACTTGATCCCACAGTCGCCGCAAGCACAGATGTGATTGCTTCCCAGGAATTCAGGTGGCCACATGCCATCAGCAGCTGCCTCTGAAGGACAGAGAACTGAAGCCACGGTGGGGCTCAGGCAGGAGCAGAGAGACACCTGGGGTTAGGCAGTGTGACCAACCTAGCATCTTTGGACTGTTAGTCAGTCTTGCTGTAATGCATGGCCTCATATGTAGTTGCCTCAGGGCTGGTCTTTCATCTCCCTGGATAGGCAGGCTGAGAGCTGGAACGCAACGAAATGGAAACGCGTTGGAAAATGATTACCTAGGAATCCCTTCACCTCAGCTAGAACACTAAACACAACTGCCTCTGCCCACAGGGTTGCCTGCTATTTGCTGGTGGTAGCAGATCTGCCCTGCTGTGGGCAGCAAGACCCTGGGCTCAGCCCTGACGCGCAAAGCCTGGAAGGGTGGCTTTAAGAGAGTGAGCAGCAGGCCTCTGAGTGAGCCGGGAGATGTGAGCATCCCTGAAATCACTCGTTTTGACACCCCAGCTACACACTGACACCCACACCGAACACCTGTGCACATGGAAGTGTGCACACACGTGCGCAGACTTAATTCACACCAGGCAATCCCATTTAGTCCTGCTGCCTGGGTACAGCTCTACCAGTAAATCTTGTGTTCTCTTTTAGAAAATGACAAGCGTGGAGAAACGATTTCACGAACGGGCTGGAAGGTTGGGTGTCTGTGTGCCATTTGCTCAAGCAGTAAGTGCGGGTGTCTCTGGGCTGCGGGTCCCAGGGAGCTCTGCTCGGTTCCTTCTGGCATTGGCAGTGTCGTGGGAGAGTTTTACAAATGTGATGGGATGGTGTCTCCACCCGAGCTGGCTGTTGGACTGGTCGGATAAGATACAAAATATATGTTTGTGTAATTAAACTATTTTCATACCATTATAATACAAACGACACCGTGGGGGGGGCAGGAAGAGGAAGAGGAGAGAATAGAAGGGAGGTAAGAAGGAAAACAAAAGGAAGAAGATGGGCCACATCATCTCTGAGTTAACCTTTGTTTGGCTGTGTCTAGGGGAGACACAGAATGAAAACACCTGTGGCTACTCCTCATTCTGCTCCTGCGTCACTGACCAGGGCTCTTTTTCACCTGTGGTGCTGACTCTCTGACCCTTGGCACTAGGAAGTCGCCTTGAGGTTTGGGCCTCATCTTTAAGTCTGCTCCCCAAACTAAAATCCTAGCCTAGAGCAATAGAACATTCTAGGTCATCTTTCCTCCCTGAGAGCTGGCTCCAGCTTCCTGTCCAGCCTTCCCATTGCCAGGCCTGACTGTAGCTGAGGGGTCATATTCATGACCCCTCAGCTGGTCTCTGGCACCAAGCTACTCCTGGCACCTTTGGACTCCGCTGCTGAGCTGAGCTCTCCTTGGCAATCTGAACTCTGCTTTACCCCAGGTCTGGGTCTCTTCTTCCTTCTTCTCCCATCTGCCTGAAGATCATGGCACCAACGCTTGTTCCTAGGAGGGCAACCAGCCACAGCAGACACAGAGAAAACATCTCACTGGGAGGTGTAGTCTAGGGAGAACCTGTTAGGGCCCAGATCCTGGTGTCTGCGAGCTTCCCCACTGGACTAGAACAGGTTACTGCAGACTGCCACATTCTGGGCCCCATGGAGAAATGGGGTTCGGTGCACAACACAGATAGAGCATAGAAGCAAGGCTAACCACACAGCAGATACCCAGCACCCCACCCTCAACCCCACACGCGTGGCTGTCCCTGCCAGCCTAGTATGAGACATTTACCAGCCTCTGGTCCCTTTGCAAACCACAGGGCCCCAGGTTGCAGGTGGTAATTTGCATAGCGAGGCATTCCTCTCCCTGGAGGTTAGGCCTATCTAAGTTTCTTTTTGGTACAGGGGAGCTGAACAGAGTCTTTAAAAAGAAAGAAAAACAAGACGGGTAACTGTGTCTGGACCCAGGCAGTAAGGTGTTCCAAAGCCTCTGTGGCTATTTCTGGTCCATTGTCGTCTGGGTTGCAGAGGAAGGCCTCCTGGTAATTCTTTGCTTGAAAGACAGAAACAGAACATTGTTCCTGACGGCTTTGATTTAATGGCCAAAAACAGTTATAGGAAACTGTTGCGCAGATGTTCTGTGAAACTCAGAAAAGACTGGGTCTTTGAGAAGGGCTATTTTTAGACAAATGCTTCCTACCATCGGGGGCTTCGGTGCTTACAAAAGGGGATGTAAAAGCAGAGAAAATGTGTGAGGGAGCGAAGGAGGGAGAGAAAGAGAGTCGGAGGGAGGGGGGGAGAGGAAAAAGAAGAAAGTTTGTGCTTTGGAGCCTTGGCGTATTTTGACAATCACAGTTTACTTTTCGGTCCATCTTCCCATGGTGTGCTGGGTGCTAGGAGACATTACTTCCTCATTCATTACCTCCCATTCAAGCTCCAGGACCAGGCAGTGCGGCCGGCTTTCTGATCTCTTCACTTTCTCACCTCCCTGTACATAAATTGATACTTTCTCTTCATCTGTCTCTTCCGTCCATTTCCCTCCAATCATTCGTCTCAGACTCAACCACAAGCCTCCCCTCCTCCAGGAAGCCTTCCCTGTACTCTCTGGGACAAAATGGTCCTCCCCTTTCATCGTGCAGTGAACATGGTCACAACTGTCCTGCCTCTGTGCCTGTCGCTCTACTCAGACTGGGAGCTTTCGGAGGCTGTGGCCTCTTGCTGTTGTCACCACTTAGCACCTCTGGGTGCCATGGCGAGCCCAGAAACAGTGTGTGGAAGCATGGGTGTATGTGTGGAGCACGGAATGAGCACGTGAGGATATTCACTGGGTAAGCCCTTCCAAGTTTTACCTCCTGTGGCAGAAATTTATCTGTTCCGGCTTTTCAAATCAAACCCAAACCGTTACTATGATGAAGGACATAGCCCAGTGACTACAGTCTAAGGAAGCATTTGCTGTTTCCAGGAAGCCGGGACTTTGGGACAGTCATTTGGAGGGCTGGTGTGGGAACACTTTCTGGTGCAGGTATCACCTATTCTTTCATTCCGAGTTCTTTGTTTTTTTTCTTCCCACTGAGGACACGACTTTTCTGGAGTTCTGAGAGGGTAGAACCTCCGGAGAGCGTTGGGCGTGTGGCACCCAGGGAAGTGCCACTGGCACGGAAAGGATACACCAACAGGAGGTCGGGGAGTCTCAGAACACCTCACTTTCCGCTGCTGCTGGGGCCACATCCAGTTGGAACAAGAGGACTGTGAAGTTGCCCAGATGAAGACCGACTGGTGACGTCATAGCCGAATGAGCTATGACCATGAGCTCCTTCTCTTGGCTCGCTCTCCTTCATGGTCTCCATGACTTGACCAGCTCTCCCTGACCATTTTCCAGAGAAACCGTCTTCTGGCTGAGGTTAGGGACACTCTGATCCATGGAACAAGGGTCATCCTGGCCCTCATGGGGGCCAATGGCCACATCACTGCACTCTGGGCAGAAGCTTCTGAGTTTCCTGGAAGCCGAATCCAGCCAGAGCCACTTGTTTTGGGGGTTTATAGCCTTTTAGTGAATGTTTCCATCTCCTTTTATTTTTGTAGAGACCTTTAAACATACACACACACATTGCTATAGTAACTGTGCACTAAAAATAGTCAAAAAAAAAAAAAACAACCCATGCTTACTCTAGTGGAAAACAGTTTTGTTGTTGTTTATTTTGCTTATTTAAATAGGGTCTCATGTAGCCCAGGTTAACCTCAAACTTGCTTTGTAGCTAAGGATGACCTTGAGATCCTGATCTTCCTGCTTCTACCACCTGAGTTCCCAGAGTGTTAAATGCTGGGGTTATGGGCATGCATAGGCACACCTCATTCTTGTGGCACTGGGGTTCGAATTCAAGTCTCTCTCCATGTTAGGCATATACTCTGTCAATTGGGCTCCATCCTAGCCAGGGATCTGTGCATGCTAGGTGAGTGTACTCTGTCAGCTGGGCTCCATCCCAGCCAGGGAAACTCTTTGTCAAAGCACAGAACGTAAAAAATGCTTTCTGCAGAAGCGATGTCTTCCTAAAGCACTTGTCACTCTAAGGCTGAGCTCTGCTATCTTTGCTTTTGTTTTACGGAGGAAGTCTGCACTGGTCAGAGAGGTGGAGTAACTTGCTCAGGATCACACAGCAGCGGGAGTGTGAAACGCTTGCAGTTAGTTCGGGTTTGCAGGGGCACCAGAGGCCAAGTTCTGAAAGATTTCACCACCCCTTGCCATTTACTGCGATTTTCGTTTGCTTGCTTTGTCTTTCCGGTGTCGGGGATGGAACCCAGGGCCCTGTCCACACTCGGCAAGTCCTCACCACTAAGCTGCCTTCCAAGCCTCCCCAGGGAAGTTTTAACTGGGTTTTCCTTGGGATTCTTGAGTAATGCTTTCCTTTTAGTCTTTGCACCGTTTGGGTTGTGTTTGCACCTGGTCCGTTCCCTTTTTGAGGTCTTAGGCTTCCCATTTTGACCATTACTGTCTGCAGACCGAGACAGAGCCACCCCAGGTAGACACCTCGGACCAAACGACAATGCGGGGACGGCCAGAAGATGAGCCGTGATGTTTTAGAAACGCGAGCAACAGCAACGCAGTTACCCCTTTATCTGTGGTTTTGCTTTTCACCATTTCAGTTACCTATGGTCAGCCACAGTCTGAAGATATAAATGGAAAATTCCAGAAATAAAAAAGTCTGTGAGTTATAAATAATTGTTAACTGCTGTTAACCTCTTACTAGTTTATAAATAAAACACTAACCTAGAAATGTATGTATGGACCGCCATGCCATCCACACAGGACTCTGCCATGTCTGGCTGTGTGGAGATTATGTCTGGTCCAGCACAAGCAGTCTTTTGAAAGTTACTTTGTTTTCCTCCTTCCCTATCTCCTGTCTGAGAGCCATAAGTACAGGCATCAGCAAATAATTGCGGCATACTTCTGTGTGTCAGCTGCGATGGCTGTGCTGTGGTGGCAGGTGCCAAACCTCATTGTCATGCAGTCAGTCACACTTCTTACTCCTGCAGTGTGAACACTGGAGGCTGCTGGATGTGGGGGGGGGGCGGGGAGTGGATGGGTGGGGCTTTGCAACCTAGGACCAGGCTGAAAAGCAGCTGTCACCTGACGCGCGTGCCACAGGATAAAACATACAATGGCTGAAATTCCTCAGCGACGGCCAAAAGTGACCCCGCCTGAATCCCATCAGAGAAAGCAAACCCTCTGCCTGTGGCCTCTCCCAACGTCAGGGCAGGGAAGTCAGATCCGACTGTACACTCTGGGAAAGGACCGGGATATCTGTTGATAACGTCTCATAGACTTAATATTGGGTTAAGAACTATTGAACAAATGATTGTCCGTCTGCATCTTGCTTTCAAGAAGCTTTCCATGTATCTGGGATGCATCATATCTGAAATGGTTGGAGAACACTCTGAGGTTGTGTAAGGTCCTGTACCTCATCAAACCACACAGGAGGGGCAGTAGGATTTTAGATGGTGCTTGCAGCCCAGAGAAGGCAAGTAAATTAAGACCTGGAAACCATGCCTAAGTAGTGTGAGGTTTAAACAGAAAGAACAACTGCCTAGCTTACAAGATAAGAAGGATTCTTACACTTGATGGCTTTTGTTACCTTAACTCTGTGTCATCTAGCTCTTTGCAAGCCTCCCTTGAACATTTGTAGCAGCTTGTTTCTTCCTCCGATAAGCAACCAGCATTTAAAACGCAGAATCTCACTTTATCTTGTATTGTCAGTTCTTATCTTGTATCTGGGGCGCAGAAGGGTGTGTGGCTTGTTGTTTGGATGAGCTAATCCTGCTGAGCCTTCTCGAAACAGTTTCTATGAGAGCAAAGTGCACCGAGATCCATCCGGAGACCACCCACAGAAGCATCCTTAGCCCAGGACTCAGGACCACTCCTCAGTGAGGGTCCCAATACTCCTGCTTGCTCCCCATCAACGGGGCTGCCCTGACCACACTCAGCTCACCTTGGACATCTTCCTTCAGCTATCTTTTGCTGGACTATCTCAGGAAGGAAATGTCCTGGTCTTCTAAAGCAGCAATTACACTTCCCAGATGACATCTTGTCCAGCCTGGTGAGAATTCAAGAATTCTAAAAGACGTGAGTGTTTCATACTTGGAGACCTCCACATCCAGGGTTCTCCAATCTACTGCTGCTGGTTACTCTATGGAAAGAGACCCTCTCGCAGCTTAACAAATCCACCAACCAAGGCGGGCTAGGACACAGGTGGTTTTGACTCGGCTCTTCTGCTCTGGACTCATAGGTGCAGGTTTCCAGTTAAGCCTGCTGACGAATCTCACATTGACTTTGCCTTTGCCCTCATATTGAGACAATATTTAGAGCGAGACAGAAACAACCAAAGGCCACCAAAATAAACGTGGTGGTTTCTATGGCAAGAGGTGAACAACCCCACAGCCAACACAAAACAAGAGTTCCCATAGAAACCTCAGCTCAGCAAGAACATTTAACCTCCATAAATGATATCTGGGCCACACGGGTGGGGCTTGAAATCCCAGGGGAAGCAGGCCAACTCTTCAGACTGGCACAAGGGGGTAGTCACTGCGTGGAAGTTGTCTTCATTTTATAGGCATCTGAAGTCAATTCTAACTCAGCTCAAAGTTGTATGTGATTTCTGAGATCCGGGCTTACTACCTGTGAGGTAGGGTAACAACCATACTGTGTTTGTCCAAAATATCAAAAATGAGAGTGATAACGCTGGGTGAACGGTCCACAGACGTCAGGCCCATGGAGGAGCAGTCAAGAGATTCTTTCTACATCCAAACCCCAGACAGGAAAAGGGGAGATTATCCAAGGATACTGACTCAGGCATCTAAACTCATCCACCATTCAGGGTTTTGAAGAGAGAAGATAGGATTGGGGAACCACAGAGGCACACCGTAGTTTCACACAGAGGTACAGAGGTACAGAGTGGGTGGAGGTGCCCTGGAAGGTGAGGAAAGAAAACAAACACCTCTCACACACAGGGACTTGGTTAAAATCTTCTACTGAATACTGCCTCTCACTTCTCCCATCTGAAATTAATGGTCTTCAAAATAATAAACTAAGGGCATAAAATCAGCCTAACATTGTGGTCAAGGAGATGGGTTCAAGAGTCAGACTAGCTTGGATCTGAACTAGTTAGTCACTGCTGTGCCGCCTCGGGACAATTATTTGCCCCAGTGTAGCTTCAGTTTTGACCCCACCAAAACGAAAGCCATAACGTCACCTTTTGTGGGTTAAGGCGCATAATTGGTATCGAGTATTTATTTCCATACCCATCAAGCCATTCTATTGGTTCTTCCTGTAGTCTCTGGTAGGGAAGTGCTTCTGGGATTTGCGTTGAAACCCAAACTCACTGTCTAATGAGGCTCCCTCCATAGAAATGGATTTGGGGATCCTTGCTTCGTTTTTGCTTTACCTCTTCCCTGACAAACGTGGGCTTCTTTTCAAGCAGTCTTAGTTCATTAAGCATTTCATTAATCAGTTCTGAAATGCTGGCCTGGATCCAAAGAGAAAGGGAGAGTTAAGTTGTCTGGGAGGAGCTCAGTGAATCAAGACCAACTTAAGGATGTCACAAGCTGAAGCCACCGTGTTTCTTTAGTTGGCCCCGTGAAGCATAAAAGCAGGAATAGGTGAGCCTCCAGAGTCTTATTAGGGTCAGCACAACTGGAAACCTCTGCTTCCTGCCGGTCAGCGAGGTCCCACCCGGCCTTGTATGGAAATACGAGCTTTGCTTCCACATTACCTCTGCGGCATTGTTCCAACTTGGGATCATAATTAGCTAAGGCAAGGCCCTACTTCCTGTTTTTTGAAGCCATGTTTGCTGTAACCTAGGATAAATAAACTCCAAAGCAATCCTTAGACCAGGAAGCCTGCTTGGGACCCGTATCCTGCCCTGGAGGGGAGGTAGGATCCGATGAGCTCATGGGCCTCTCTAGCCTAACGGCTGTGACAGCTGCCGTTCAGATACTGGCAGGAGCCTCAAAACGGTGAGCTGTCCAAGGAGAGGGAGATGGAAGGTCCAGTTGACTTTGCTCAATTTTTGTCTCTATCAGCATAGGACAGTGTGAGAGTTATCAAAGCTTCCTTGTTTACTCTGCCCAGATGGAGATGAAAATTAACAGAAAATTGGAACCTTCATGACTGTAAAGCATAAGTCACCATAACAAAACACAAAGCTACATGCAGCAACATAAAAGAAATATGAACAGAAGTTCTGAAAACAAGCCCTTTGTAGTAACCAGCCAAGAATCACTGAAGTCCATCACCTCACTGAGTCCTTGGCTAGGCTTCAGTGGGACTGAGGTACCATTAGGTCTCTACATAAAGGTGACAGACAGACTCGGCACTAGGACATTAAAACAGAACCAGGCCTCTTGCTCAGTGTGGAACAGAGTCAAACAGAGCTGGGCGTGCGGGCCACACACAAAGTTCCCCTTGGATACCAGCTTCTAGCCAAATGACTACAATCCCCATTGTCTGGTCAAAGATGGAAACCTATTTGGCCTTATGGTCTATGGAGAAGACTCTAAAGTTAGAATGCCAAGGAGTCCAATCAGGTCTTCTTTGTACAGGTTGGCTATTATCCAAATCAATCTATCTGAGTTTCAATCACATCAAGCATTGAATGGAAAGAATACAGCCGGACACAAATTGAAACCTAGAAAGGAATCCATCCATGTGCGAAGCCGTTCATCTCCCTCCTTTCCCACCACACTCTGATCTCTACTCAAACTTCTTGGCTTGCCTGTACTGTAGACATTTATTTCCTAAGCTACATTTGGCTGCAGGGTGACGGAGAAAGACAGGGTTGGCACTGAGCGTGTATACCCAACCCCTGGATGTGGGTGGCATTGGATGGAGCTAGAAGACTGGTGACGTCTTTGGCTCTCTTTCTTTGTTCCTAAGTGTCTCCTTGGGACCATTTTTCTACCTCTCTTCCAGTTTATGGAGGACGGGGAGGAACTGAAGAGAGGTTGCCCCTTTCCTAAGCCTGACCACAGGGTATCCAGTTTTGTGGTCATCTATCTTATTCCTTGCCTCTTGGGTAGAGGAGGGGAGAGACCAAGGCAGATTTGAAAACTGTTTTCCACAAAACTGATGCTACAAGTCAACAAGAAGACCATGCCCAGCCTTCCAGACAGGATTTTCTAAAGAACAAAGACCTGATTCATAACAACTCATTGACTGCTTTATTTGTGATTTTTCTCCCCTAATATTATAAATGCAGGCAACAGGAATGCAGGCTTCCCAGATGAGGAGTTATACAAATCATTTTTGTTTTCCATTTTCTCAATATTTCCTGTGCACTCCCATCTCCAACCCAACATATCCCATCACTATAGGGACAAAAACAGGAACTGCTTTTGTCTGGAAAAGAGGGAGACCTGCCTGAGTGGGAGAGAGAGAATTTGCAGAATGCCATGGTCCACTATCCTCCACTCATGCCTCCCCTCCCTGAGCCTGATGCCAGAGGATGGGTGGGCACCTGGAGCCTGGCACCATCTCTTTGCACCAGGAAGGATGAGGCTGGATCTACAGACATCTGCAAAGGAAGCTCCCCATCCTGCACCCCGCCCTACCTGGTTGTTTGTGAGGTGGCTGTGAGCTGCGTAGGCGGATGGCCACAGAGTATGCAGCCCGTCAGCAATTTCTGAGAAGATTTGGAAATTTGATTCGCTACAGGAAGTGCTGGAGTGACTGGCATAACAACCGTACTGTTACTTAAATGTTTGGCACATTCACCTGCACGTCATAAATGCACTGAATTGTGTGGCCTGCTGCTACAACAACCGTAGGTTCTACAAGGCTGAGAATGACTCCTGAGCAAGGTTTCCGGTAGCCTTGGGACTCTGAGCAAGAAAGCAAAACATAAGAGGCAAGAACGGCATCAGAGGATGGGAATACTGGTGTACAGAAATATATTAAAATGTGTGTGTGTGTGTGTGTGTGTGTGTGTGTGTGTGTGTGTGTGTGCATGTGCACACATGTGGCTCATGCATGTAATCTCAGAACTCTGAAGGTAGAGGCAAGAAGATCTGGAGCTATCCTCAGCTACACAGTAAGCTGGAGGCTAGCCTGAGACATGGAATGCAAATACATTGTCTCAAAAATAAAACAACAAAACTCAAACCTAAACCCCAAATCAAATCCCAAACTGCCTATACTTTGAAGCTGCCATTCATTCCTTTCGATTCCAATGGCATGGTCTCTGTTTTATAATTTATAGCGAAATTTTCGTGGCTTTCTTGTAAGTTCTGGCAGAAAAAGAAAATCAAAATTTCATTTCTGGAAATCTGGTGTTCTGAATGATTTCATTTCCTCATAATGATTTGTCCAGGGTCCAGAGCAAATGGTCTCTTCTGATTAAAAACAAAAGGCTAAGGGACTAGAGAAATTGCTTAGCAGTTAGGACCCTTGCTGCTCCTGAACCTGGTTTGGCTCCCAGAACCCACATCCTATTCACATATGTGTGTGACATCAGGGCCAGATGATCCGATGTCTCCCCTGGCTTCTGTGGCTTCCCGCATGTACACGATTCATATAAGCTCATGCACACACGCATATATCAATATAAAAATTAAAATAATCTTATTTGTAAAAGAAAGTTTAAAAAGTAAAAGAAAGAAAAGAGGAAACGGATAGAAAAGGGGAGAAAGAAGAAATAATAAAGCCAGAACAGTGGGTGAGTGCACATCCTAGCTCTACAGTTGGTCATACACGCAGAAGGTCTCCATTTAAATTGTATTTATTTTTATTGTAGCACTCACTATAACTTAAATAGCATACTTTAATTTTTATTTATTCACTCACCGTAATTACACAATAAGTCTGATTCCATGCAGTGTAGAACATCGAAATTAGCAACATTGTATTTCTCCACATAAATTTCTCCACATTGTATTTAACCTACATCTACTATTATTGCCAAGGTGCAAAAAGTTGTTTTTGTTCTGTATGTAGATTTATTCTAAAAGATGAAATTTGTGTTAAGGCGATGTGTAATCATAGTAAGTTAATTAACTATAGAACTAAATTGTGTGCCCAGACTTATAGAAAGAGGCAGGATTCTGTGTCCTTGAAATAATAGACCCTTGAAAACTACTCCAAATGGCTTGTAAGGTCAGACAGACTCTCCGTCTTGCGTATTGTGATGGTTAGACTCAGACTGCATTCTCCCTATGAAACTCCGTCTCATCCTTCTGTGTTCCATGAAGTTTGTAGTTGCTTTAGAGTAGGATGTGCTTTCAGCTATCATTCAACTTTTAAGCTATTTGTAGCAGGTTATCTATCTCCCACTCCATTCTGATGCTGTAATTGCAAACAGTTTCTTTTAAACCTATTGCTCATCTATATGAGTAATTCCCACAGTTTTGCGAATTTCACCCTTGGATTCCATTTCCATCTCATTAAAGTACATCTTATTTTTTCCCAGAAAGGTTTCAGGAGAGGTAAACATTTGTATTTTTTATTGTGAATCTGAAAATATTTTTTTATTTTGTTATATTGAGAGCTAAAGTATGGAATTTCAGGGATAAAATAATTTTTCTTTAAGCTTTTTGAAATCTGGCTTTATTAAGATCTCCTAACACCCAGTCCTGTGAATCCCAAGCCTGGAGCCAGTCTTACTTACTTGCTGGTGATGGCAATACCCCGGCTTCTTTCTCAAACCTTTTTGTATCTTAAGTGTGGATGAAATTTTAGCTTCAAGGTAATGAACTTCTTCAGTTTTGTTTTTTTTTTCTGGCATCACCTCCCTTTTATTTTCTTCTTTTCTGTGAACTAAGAAGCAAACTCTGGGTATCTTACACTGGTCTTTTGTCTCCTAACATATCATTCTACATTCTGTACATTTATACAAAAAATGCTTCTTTTCTTCCAAGAGACTTAATTGACCTTTATTTACTACTTTATTACTTATTGAACTCTTATTTGGCCATCTTGGTTTTTAGCTTTAACAATTAAATTCACCTATCAATCACTTGCTTAGTATGGTGATTTGAACAGGAATGGCCACCATAGACTCATGTGTTTGAATGCTTGGCCCACAGGGAGTGGCATCACTAGGAGAGGTGGCCATTTTGGAGGAAGTGTGTCACTGTGGAGGCGGGCTTATATGCTCAAGCATGGCCGAGTATCATAATTTCCTTCTGCTGCTTGTGGATTAAGATGTAGAACCCTCAGTTCCTTCTCCAGCACCATGTCTGCCTACATGCCGCCATGTTTCTCACCATGACAATGATGGACTAAATCTCTGAAACTGCAAGCCAGCCCCAATTAAATGTTTTCCTTTTTAGGAGTTGCCATGGTCATGTTGGCTCTTCCTAGTGATAGAAACCCTAGCTAAAACTCTTAGTTAATGTCTTTTTGGTTTGGGAATACATCAAAGAATGAAGCTTACAGACTTTCTTTTCTTTTAATACTGAAGAGCTAAGCAATAAAGAACTAAACAGGTAAAAGCAGCATGTCATGGAATGGTACCTTCTGTGTAGGAAAACAGAGCGGAGAGGGTAGGAAGGACAGGATGGGGATGCTGAGGGTGAGGATGAGCAGGAAAAGCTCCTGTTCAAGAGCAGAGAATCTCTGGCCTACGTAGGCACCAAAGATTTCAGTTGGGCTGGTTCAATCGCTTTGGCTAAGGGACTACCCCTGGGAAGGCGGGCTCACTTCAAGCCGCGTTTAAGAGGTGGCAGAATAATTCATCCTTTAATAGACACTGTACTTTCCCTTCCCTGAGTCCCCACCGCTGGCAGCAGCTCACAGATCACAACCGTGAGAGGTACCATGTCTCTGCTATCCTGAACTCTTCAGAAACAGCCCCTTTCTTCTTCCTACTTATTTTTAAAGCCTGCTTTCTTCAACTCTTTGGACTTTCCCCCCAACTTTGGGCTTCCTTCCCCTTTTTCTAAAGCCTCCTCTCCACCACCATGAGGCTGCCCGTCAGTTACGTATCTCACCTCCATTGCATCTTGAACAGCGTGGCCTTTCCCTTTCTCTCTTCCACTCCCCTCCTCTGGGCCGCAGTTGAGGTTCTACAGCTTGCCAGCCTTAGTTGGATATTTGTTTTAAACTCTATAAAATTCCCTTTGTGTTTTCATTGGACTCCTCTCAAATCATTTTATTAATGAGACCAAGAGCACCCAAAGGGGCCCCGATTTCCCCTGTATCAAGGATGGGTGGTTTTGACCTGTCAGAGGTGGTCAAGTGTGGTAGTTTGAGTGTAATTGGCCCAAAAAGCTCCTGAGGAGTGGCACTATTAGAAGGTGTGGCTTTGTTGGAGTGGGTGTGGCCTTGATGGAGGAAGCGTGTCACTGTGAGGGCGGACTTTGAGGTTTCCTATGCTTAGGGTATTGCCCAGTGTGCCAGTCGACTTCCTGCTGTTTGCAAGATGTAGGACTCTCAGTTATTCTCACAATGCCATGCTCTCTGCCATCACAATCATAAATTGAAGTTCTGATGCTGTAAGTGAGCCAGCCCATTTAAATGTTTTCCTTTATAAGAGTTGCTGTGATCATGGTGTCTCTTCACAGCAATAGAAACCCTAACGTAGACTCAGGAAACTTTATAAGAAGTAGCTATCTTCATGTGACATATATTAGGTGAGGGAGCGAACTCTGTAAACCTATAATATGAAGAATGAGTACCAGGGCCTGGAGACTGAAGCTTCCTTGCTCGCTGGTGTTTTTCACAGTGGCCATAAATGATGTTTTGAAAGAATCTTAACTTTGTCTTAACTTAGTTTTAAGAGACTCAAACTTATTTCTACTTGAGGCCATCACAGAATCCATTGGTCATGAACCTTGAAGGCTCTCAAACAAAGCAAAATGTACTCTTTTCTAATGTACACCTAATTGTATAGAACATGTCTGTATTTTTAACCAAATAAATTATACTTAGAATTTCCAGAGGGCCACACGTCAGGTGAAGCTATGGTGATGCGGAGATAAGCAAGGCAAAGTTTCTGCCCTGTTGTGAAGGAGTAAGGCATCAGCAAGGCAGTGATTACAGGTCTGATTTGCACATACATGGGGATGGGGAGTGTGAATATTCAGTTCACAGTGATGTTGGTACTGTATCCACTGAAGGAGGAGGACAAGTATGGAGGAGAAGAGGAGTAAAGACTGGAGAAGACAAGTGAAGCTGGTTTTGGGAACAAGATGGATAATATTCCCACATGCAGAACCCATCAACAAGTGGATTTTTCAACAAGAGTTTTTATTCGATTCTGAAAGCCCAAGGGGAGGACAGGTCTACTAATTTAAATTCCCTGAGTAACATGGAGACGAAGGAAGGAAGGAAGGAATCATGAAGAAGACTCTGGGTAAACATTTCTTTTGACTTAAAATACCCATTTTCCCAGTGCCCTTCTTTTGCTTTCTCTTGCTATGATAAATATCATGACCAAAAGCAACTTGGGGAGGAAAGGGTTTATTTCGGCGTACACTTCCAGAAAATAGTCCATCACTGAGGGAAGTCAGGGCTGGAAATAAAGCAGGAACTCAAGCAGAATCCATGGAAGAACAGAGCTTACTGGCTAGGTCCCTCTTGACTATGCTCAGTCAGCTTTCTAAAAAATGCTAGGCCCACCCATGCAGGGGTGACACTATCTGTGGTGGGCTGGCCAATTTGTATCAAGACACTATTAATACAATTCTACACAGATATGGCCAAGGGCCAATCTGATCTGGTTAGTCCTTCTATTGAGACCCTCTGTCCTCATGTAACCCTTCGCTGTGTCAAGTTGACAATTAAAAAGCCAACCAGGACACCAAATACTCGTGATCTTCTCAGAAGAGACACACGGAACATGGGGTGCAGTCTAAGCCCAGTGCATTAGCTGTTCTTCCAACCTTGAATAAAGTGAATTAGATAGCATTTCTCTATGTTTGACTATTGTTCCTGCGTAGAACCAAAGTTTGCCTTTAACACTCCTCAGCTGTCCCTTACTGGTTAGTTTAAGGTAAAACGCTTCCTCGTCTACATTTCAGGCCTTTGCATCTTTAAAAGCAGCAGAGAAGATCGGCCCAGTAGTGGACTCACAGATTCCTAGTGCTGCCTGGAACCATCGGCTCTGGTTTGTTCAGCACAAGAACCTCCTACACAGCATCCCCTCCAGCCGCTTAGAGAGTACTGTCGCCATTTACCCAGGGCTTCCCTATACTCATTTCTATTTTGAATGGCTCCAGCAGTTCAAAGGCTCTTGAGATGCTCAAAAGCTCTTTATCATTTGGCTCTGAAATATGCTCCCCTGTTGTGCTTATCTGCTGATCTAAATTATGTGATGCTGGTGTGTTATGAGGCAGCCACAGACCCAACAATGAGCTACTCTGACAGGCTGCAGAAAAGAGGACCAGGCAGGATTCATCTGAGAGAACATCTCCAATGCCTTTCCCGGACAAACCCCTTCACGTTAAGTGAATTCTCTGTCTCCATGATCTCATTTTAATTTTCAACATCTCAACCGAGAAGCGATCTTTGCTGAGAGCGGAGGCTGTGGAGAGGGCATGGTGTATTGCTCGATTCGATATTGCTGTGTCTGGTGACGCTGCTGGAGAGAGGAAGACACAGTCAGACAAGGGATGCTCATTGTTTGGATGCCCCCATTCTCTGGAATCCCACTTCCTGATATGTAGGTATCAGCATCACCTAAGATAATGAGATGTGCTGGGACTGTGTCCGTCATAATCCCCCTATTTCTCACCAGAATTGCGAGTCCCCAGGTTGGGTATAATTGATGATAAAAGCAAGCCATCAGAAGCCTGTCTGTATCTTCCGCATGCATGTGCTCCAGAAGAGTCTTCTGGTAGAAGTTATTAGCATTTTTGTCAGACTTTAGAGATAAGCAGGGATAAAATTCAAAACCTGTGCCCAATCTCCAGATCTGTGTTGGATGTGCCATGAATAGCTTAGGTTGCCTGGGGCTTGAGGGACTCCACCTTCTCAGACATGGGCATGGTTTACCAGGAACTCAGTAGTGCAGAAATTGCACATTGGAGCTTCAGGCAACCCGACATATAGTTCTATCATTCCACAAACTGGAACATTAGACTCCAGGGATTCTGGTGCATTTTAAACTGCAGGCAAGTTGAGTCCCCCATGTTCAGAGTCAAAGATTGTCTCCCCAGTCACTCAATGACATGGAACACAATCTTAGCAGGGTCTTTGAAAAGAGAAAAGATGGGCTTTTCTGTTCCCATGGAGACAAAGTGTGCTTTTGAGTTTTCCTGGCTTCTCTCTGTTGATGCCTGCAGGAAGAAAGAGATTTACTGGGAACTCTGGTGTCAGTTTTTCACTTTGGAGGCAAGGAGTCTGACATCAGGAGCACACACAGGACATCTCAGACATGGAACCTTACATGAGGAGCACACACAGAGGTACCTGGGACATGGAGCCTGATACCAGAAGCACACACTTGAGACCTATAATCTGACATCGGGACCACACACAGGACACCTGAACCATGGACCCTGACATTAGGAGCATACACAGGGGGACCTGCTTGGTCCCTGAGCTGCAGCGTGGAACTTTCACTTCTAGAAGGAGACAGGGGCCCAGGGTACAGTGGTGGAAGCAGCCAATCTCCTGTCCTTCCAGGAGAAGATAAAAGGCATCACACTGCATTGTTTCAGAGAGAAGGAAGTGGAGATTATTAAAGGCAAACAAATCAAAGGATGACGTGAAATAGAAAATCCCTCTCATCTGGAACTCACTGAGCAGGCAAGGAGGGGCAGCTAAGACTCAGGAGCATGTGATCAGTGCATCACTAATCTCCAATTTGGAGGCTTTCTAGAAATCAGCTCTAATCCTTCACTTCACAGATAGCAAATCTACCAGCGAGACCTGACCTCTAACACATACCTGGTTAGGGAAAGCAGTAGTTGACTCCGATCTCATGACCTAAAAGTGTCAGTATGGCATGACATTACTAGATGTGTCAGTTTGACAAAACACCATTCTGGACTCAATTTCTTGCTTTTGAGGCAGATAGGTGAGAATTTTTAGACAGATATTATTTAAAAAAATACTGTGGAAGGCTGTCTTTACAGTTAAGATTTATGACTAAAAAAAATTACACTAAAATACCATCTTCAGTGCAGGTCTGCTTTATTTAATGCAACATAAAATGCTTATTCACATAGGAAGGACCAGAAAGAAATAAGAATCTACGGCAACATTTTCATTGCCGCCTCCAGATGAGGGTTTAGATACCCATTGAATCTTCTTGTCTTGACATTTTCTAGTTTCCCAGTTTTTAAATGATTGACACATTTTATTTTTAGTTTATAAAAGACTAAATTGAAGAAAAAAGTGAAAGAACAAGTTGCTTTTGGATTTGAGATTAGAATCCTTGGGGGCGGGGCTCCAGCCCAGCAGCTCATCTAGCATGCTCAACGCCCCAGGTTCGACCTCTCTGCCCCCAGCACTGCCAAAACAGAACAACTCATTGACTTTCAGTCCTGGAAAGTGATATTTAAAGGAAGATCGTAACATCCACATGGAATCCTCCCCCTGAAGGTGCTTGCATTTTGATCATTTCGAGGCAGACCTTCTCCAGAATCTTCTGTATCTCTGTCCCATCAGAATGCTGAGCACACTAAGAACAAGAAGAAACAATACTTTAAAAAATTATTTTACTTTTACTCTTTGTCTTTGTTAGGGTTTCTGCTGCTGTGAAGAGACACCACGACAATGGCAACTCTTACACAGCCTATGTTTAATTGGGGAGATTTCCTTACAATTTAGAGGTTTAGTTCCTTATCATCAAGGCAGGGAACATGACAGCGTGCAGCAGACGTGGTGCTGGAACTGAGAATACTCCATCTTGCAGGCAGCAGGAAGTCGATTGACTGTCACAATGAGGGAAGTTTGAGTGAAAGAGAGCTCAAAGCCTGCCCTAACAGTGACACACTTCCTCCTAATAGTGCCACTCCCGTTGGGGGCCATTTTCTTTCAAATCACCACACTCTTCTTGCACCTTTTTGCCCTCTTCAGAAGTATTCCCTATCCAAACACTCAGTATTTCAAAAGTGTAGGCTCTTTCATTATTTTATTTTGTTTAGTATGACAGAGAGAGGAGGGAAGGGGCAGAGAGAGAGAGAGAGAGAGAGAGAGAGAGAGAGAGAGAGAGAGAGATTGCATGGTAAGGAGTTCAGAGGACTACTTTCAGGAACGGGTTCTCTCCTTCCACCTACATGGTTTCTGGATTCCAACTCAGACTGGCACAGTAAGCACCTTCACGCCCTGAGCCATCTGGTCGACCTCCATACACACTGCTAGTTTTAATGCCACCCAAATCAAATCAAAAGTATTAGACAGCATTGTGTTGGGCCTCTGCCAGGGATGAGCTGGGATGTGAAACGAAAGAAGCTGCCTGATTAACTCAGTGTCTTCAGATAATGAGGCGAATGGTCCATAGTCAGGAGCTATTTGCAGAGAGGAAGATCAGTATCTTTGATGGCTTCAGATGCTTTCTGGCTGGTTCAAGACTTGAACTCAAAGCTATGTGATCTTCCTTAGTTGGTTTTAAAGAGCTCTTGGGGCAGATGTGCTGGCAAACCATTGGCTTTTGTAGCCAACATCTTCCTTGCCATACTCCGTCCTAGTCTGAAGTCAGGGCGAGGACAAGATTGCTCTCCACCTGCTCACTGTAAAGAATGCGCTTCAGCCGGGAGCAAAACATAACAGGATTAACACAGCTTTTCGATCTAAAACTCAGACGACCTCAAATGTGAAGCTGTTGTCTACTGACTTAGACAATTCTGCGGCAGGCACCGAGGCAAAGGTTAATGTGTGCCCTGGGAAATTCAGCCCATCCTTTGGATACCATTTGACTTTGGTCACTGTGCAGATCACTGTGTTCACTGCTCTGTCTGGGCAGATCACTCTGTTCACTATTATGATAGCTACAACACTAAGCAGCCAATAATGATATTCAAGGAACACCAAAAGACCACCTCTTAGTCAAGTTCGTGGGTGGTGAAGCAATTGTCTGTCTCAACAGTCAACTAAAACTGTGGAATGTGGGGAAATCATACTGTCTGTCTTCCTTCAAGGGTCATATTATTGAAAAAAAAATAAAAAAACTTTGTAGGATTTGCTTCCAAGGGAGATCATGTAGCCCCCAAATCTGGACTTAGACTGGAAACCACAGTTTCTTTTATGTTACTCCTCCTCAAGGAAAAATAAAATGGGGAATGTATCCAGACAAAGAATCAGGAATACCAGACCAGATGGAGACCAAGTTACCCAGATAATAGCCCCAAAGAGTGGTGACTCATTTTGTCTGTTTACACAGCCTGAATTTTCTGGTCAATTGTCATCTCTTCACTTTGTGCTATATAAAAGGTAAATTATTCTCCTGACAGGTTTATTTTTGTGTTGGTTGGGGGAAAACGGTTCATTGTGCAACAGTTTTATGGTGTCTACCAGAGATGACCGGAGCTGCCAGAGTGTGGTATTTCGTTATGCGACACCGGCAGAAGCAATGAAAAGATCAAAGAACAAAGCCTGGGGCCCCAGGTGCAGCTCAGTGTGAGAATATTTGCTTAGCACAGATAAAACCTGGGTCTGATTCCCAGCGCCACAAAAAATTAAGAAATAGTTAGACAAATTAGGTTCTATACATCCAACATTCAAATACTCATTTATCGGTATCTTTATCCATTGACTCACCCTTCTGTCCTTTACCTAGCAGTTTATCACTCATGGAACCATCCATCCACCCACCCATCCATCCATCCACCCATCCATCCACCCACCCACCCATCCATCCATCCACTAACTCATTTCACCCACTCACTCACACATCCATCCATCACCCATTCATCTCTCCACAGAGTCATCCATCTCTCAAGTATTTATTTAGCTTTGATTTAGATTTCAGGCAAGGACATGGGATGAATGTTGAAGGGGCAATGGTAAAAAGACCAATGCTTTTGCTAAAAGCAAAAAATGAAATATTGAAAAAGTAAAAATTTTGCTCTATGAGGGAAACAATATGTGATTAAAGCCCACAGTGGGAATCCAGAATCTAATGAGAAATGGGATACAGGAATGGCCAAAGACTGTCTCCTTGAAGAGATAGAATCAATTTCTGTGAAAGGCACAGAGTGGGAGACATCAGGACCTCTTAGCTCCTCTTCCTAAGTCCCTGAGGACAGGAGTGGCCTTTGCTATATTCAAGGAGGAAAGGAAGTATCTAGAATAAAGACGTCGGTAACAAACCTGGCATTCTGTTGACTGATGTTCTAAAAAGGCTTCAAAACAAGCTGATCTATTTCCAATCATTCATCAGCCTCAAGCCAGCACAATGAATGCATTAATAGTCAGCAAAGGTAGCGGTCTATAAATCTCTCAGCACACTCATGGATGCAGATGGCTGTGGTTGCTGGACTTAGGAGACAGCCAAAGTTATGGTGAACGCTCTGTGGTGAATTGGTGTTCCTTCTGCTTTCTGGTCTATGGGACCTGAAATATCCAGGGCAATCCACTGCTTTTGGTGAGAAAACGGGAGCTTTGTTCTGACAACAGATCAGCTTAATTAGAAATTTGCCTTTTCAATGTGGTTACTTAGCCAGTGATACTCTTCCAGCCTCGTTCATGATGAGCTGCCTGCAGCTGACATTCGAATGTAGGCTCACCATTTAACACCAAAGCTATGTGACACCAAGAGATTCATCTCTCTAACTCTGTTTACTTACTTGAGAGGTGATGAGGTTGCAAACCCCCAAGGATGCTTTCTATGCCACAGACTTTTGGCTTCAGAAGTTCTTGGTCATGGTGTTTCTGCTCTGAGAGGCATCTTTTCTCAGTAGATGAAACCAAGTTAGCCCATGGAAGGAGATGCCCAAGGCACAGAGCCACCACTTCCCAAGGACTCTGGAGAAAGGAGAATCCAGAGCGTTCCCATAATCCCTTGCAGCCTCCCACCAAAGAGAGAGAGTTGAGGATCATTTTTGTCTATCATAGACTAGGGAGTGCTTTAATGGTAGTGCCCCCATACCCCATGAAAGGAGTCTGCTGGGGAAACCCTAAGAGTTGGTCCTGTTTTGGTGTCTTGGAAAGATCTGATTTTGAGACTGGGATCAGGTTGCGATCAGTGAGCCGTTACTAAAAGGAAAAAGAAGACAGTTTCACATTCCCCCGTGTGGGCCACCAAACTGTAGCTGCCACTGTCTGATAGACTCAGCAGGACAACACCCTCTCTAGCAAGCACCTCCTAATTACCTCACTAGGCATTGTACCAACCTTTCCTGTCCTGATGAACAGTCCAGCATTCAGCCACGAGGCAGTCAGAACCCTAGCTTTCCGCTGATATGCAAGAGTCTTTAGGAATGGAGTGAGAAATAGTGTTGGGTTCAGCCACAATGCCAGTCGTTAGCTATTGGCGGAGGCCACTTGTTCATTCCCAGCTGCCCTGACCCAAAATAAACACACAGAAACTATATTATTTGCAACACTGTTTGGCCAATAGCTTACGTCTATTTGCGGCTAATCCATATCTTGAAACAACCCATTTCTATTATTTTATGTTTTAAAAATAATAAAAAAAAGTTTGTGGCCTACTGGCAAGGTTCCAGTTAGCAGCTCGTGTCCTTCCCCTCTGGTGGCTACATGGCATTCCACTCACTCCTCCTTCTTTCTCCCAGCATTCAGTTTAGTTTTCCCGCCTAGCTCTATTCTGCTAAACCACTGGCCGTAACAGATTTATTCATTAACCAATAAAAGCAAGGCGTAGACAGAAGGACTTCTCACGCCAATTAGCTACAATCTTTCCTCTCAGCATTGGCTTAAATACATTGTGCTCATTGGTTTTCTACCTCTCACAAAGATCTTCTAGGTATGTTATGTAATTCAGCAACTGTAAATAAAGTGCCCATGGTAACATAGAAAGAAACAGGGCTAGGCTGTGACCAGGTGATAGTTGGCTTTAAGTGTGCTCTAGGCTCCTATGCTTTAATGTAACCTTTATCAGGTGGAGACTCTTAGCTTCAGATCCACACCTTTTGGTTTGTAGATGTTTCCACCATGTGTTGTTCATCTTGTCTTTGTTACCAGGAATGTCCTGTGAGTTAGACTGATGGTGTGAAGAAATGAGAGATATTTTGAGAGAGAAGAGACAGGGGGACAGAAGTACAGGGAGAGAAGTGGAGTCCCAGGAAGGAGGGGGAAGGAGGTGGTGAGGGATAGGGCTTCAGTGGGGCGTTAGATAGTCAGCTCTCACCGGCTGCTTACATCCGAATCTGCGGGTTCCAAAGGCGGCTCATCAGCCAGGATAGGAATGGTGTGAAGATGCATCAGCAACCATCATACAAACCGCTCTGCCGAAGAAGCAGCTGGAGCCCTGTTTCTAGCCCATGCCATATGGCAGAAAGGAAGTTCACAACAGAAAGCTGGTGCAGGAAAGAAGGGTGCAACACATTAACCAGGTCCTGGAGGACGATGCCAAGAAGTCCATTTTCCCTTTAGATAGACTTTCTGGCACATGCAGAATGACGAATGCCTGGGTGCCAGATGTGAGCGTGCAGATGTGTGCCACCTCAGTTCCAGCTGGGGCTCGGGACAGGGCCTCGGCTTTTGATCATGTGAAGGAAGGCGATTCATTACAAAGCACGGGATAAGAGGTTCCAGAGCCCGGGTGTGACTAGACACAGGCTCTCCGCTCCTCTCCTTCCTTTCATCTTAGCTTTCTGTGGCCGCCTTGATATTTGGTGACAACGGTGCCCGTAACGGAGTCTGAAGTTTTGCCTCTATCGTTTTGATATTTTGTCCAGGTGCTGTCGTCCCATGAAAAGGAAGTCTTCCAAAGCATCAGAAGGGAGTTTTCTCCCCCACAAAAAAGTGAAAAGAATAATATAATATGCAAAGTGCAGAAAGTCATTAGTGGTTTGCACGGGGCTTCCTTAAATATAATGGTGCTCCTCATTTCAGACTTCGCTCTCCCTGTGCAGAGTGGCATACGGAACCCCTGGAAGAGGCTGGGACACAGCTCCTACCTTTTAGCGCCTGTGGTGGAATCGAGAGATGATTGGCAATGAAGAGCTGAAGGCCCTCGCCACGCATTATATCCAGAAATTTACTGCCGTTCCTTCTCTACTGTGCCTTGCACTGTAGCTTGCTAGGATGAGAAAGGGGAAAGGACTTCTTCACAGCTGGAACAGCCCTGGCTTGGAGGCCATTGCCCTGGAAATCCATGCATGCTCTAATGTCTCAGTGGCACCGTCTGAACCATATTGGCATCCTTCATTTAAGCTAACGTAAAAACATATGACTGAGAAGAAAGCTGCTTCTTCTTCTTTTTCTTTTTCTTCTTCTTCTTTTTTTGGTATAATTGTGGTTACTTGCTTTAATTGTCTGCTCGATAAAGCTAGACTCACCTACGAAGAGGGGCTCAGTGAGGGATGGGCAAGCCCATGAGGGAAGTTTTAAAAGCTGGATGAATGGAGAGATGTCCCCTGCTGAATGTGGGTGGCCCATTTCACGGGCTGGGCCCAGGTTCATACTTGTGAATGAAAAGGCTAGCTGAGCAGTTTCATGTATGTCCTCATGTCTTAGACTCTTGACTTCAGATGTGATGTGACTAGAAGCTTCAAGTTCTTGCTATGACTTCTCTGCACGATGGGGTGGGGGATTGTCACTTGGAATTCTAAGCTAAAGCTTGTCTCCTTGAAGTTGATTTCTGTCAGGGAGCCATCTCTATGGAATACAGAGACCACGCTGCCTGCCATAATTCAATACTCTCTTCTGGATTTCAGATGTGAGCCACCACACCCAGTGTATGCAGGGCTGGGTTTGAACCCAGGACTTCCTACATGTTAGGCAAGTACTCAACCAACTGAGCCACCTCCCTAGCCTTAGTTTATAACCCCTTTTTCTGACGGATTATTTATCTTTGCTCTGGGCCATCTGTGATTACAGCACTTATTCCCGTTATGGTTTGTTTAATACAAATTGAGACAGAGTAATTGGTTTTTATTGTTGCATAGATTTTCTTATCACAGCGTCTTAGAAGACTGTGCGGGTAAGCGTTCGTGTGTATGGAAGCCAGAGGCTGATGTCAGACGTCTTACTCAATCACTTTCCACCTCGTTTCTTTTGGAAACATGTACGACCCTCTCTTGTGTGTCTCACTTCCCACACCAGTGTGATCTTGTTCCATTTTCGTGTCTACAAAAGAGCCTGGCGCAGACACTTACTAAACTAAACTGGCTGAACCAGTACCAAGGAATTGGTTTTTCTTTTCTTTTTCTTTTCTTCCAAATCATGCTCATTCACAGAAGACTCTTGATTCAAGACCATCTGAACAGCATTTCTCTGAACTCTGAGCTTGTTCACGCGTCAGGACTAGCTGCATTTCTCTGAACCCGGAGTCTGCCCCTGCAGTTCTACTGGCTGCATTTCTCTGAACAATGAGCTTGCCCATCTAGCACTACTGACTGCGTTTTCCCAAACCCGGAGCTTGCCCATGAGATGTGATGCACCAGATAGACCCTTTCTGTTTCTATCTCCCCAGTATTAAGACTTCAGACACATGATGCCACATCCAGCTTTTCTGTGGGTATTGGGGATTGAACTCAGATCTCTCTGCTTGCACAGAAACCACTCTCCAGAGGTAGGAACCTAGCTTCACCACTTCTTTTGTACGTAGATATCTCTCCAATGCTGTGTTTCTGAAGATACTGTCAAAAATAGAACGTTCTGCTTTCTTGAGTATTCATTCTCTAGGGCCTAGAGGCTAGGCACGTTGTGCTAGCAATGGCTTCTTTTTTACCATTTGGATTTCTCCTCTCCTCTGTACTGTGACAGGTTGCAGAAGAGGATAGCCCTAAGGTCCTACAGGTGACTGTATATGAATTCTACAAGTGCAGGGCAAAAAAAGTCTCTCAATTATGTCATATACTTTGAGAGAACAAAAATGGACATCTATTTTTTTCCAGTCATCTTGTACACATAGTGGTTACGATTACAAATACTTGTGACGGATTTAATTGACCATGCCCTGTTGAAGCTGGGCAGCACGCCGGAACTAACTGACAGGCCGAAGTTGCTTAACTTCATAGACGTCTCTCACAGCTGACATTATGCTCTCTGAAGATGACTGGCTTGTGTGTGTCTCTTCTCACAGCAACGCGATCTGGTTAGATCCCTCATCCTGAGAACAGTGCCGGGTGTAGCCATTTATTAAACTAAACGGACTGAGCCAATAGCAAAGCGTGGCTTTCATCCAAGTCATGTTAATACACGGGAGAGAAGCATGAGTGTTAAATACTGTTTCAGCCACAAGTTTATGGGAACTGCGCTACTAACATGTACGACGAAGGATAAACACGATGATTTTCTGAATGACGCTGAAGGTCTTTGTGGACTTCCAAGTGGAGTATTTGTGTCTTCACTAAGAAGGAAAGGAAGCAATTGTGCAAATCTTGACTCATCCATTACTCAATATAAATGGAATCTTAGGGTCAAAGTCTTGGAACTGCAGGCAGATAAAGACTTTCCCAATGTTTCTCTGGTCACAGAAATGAGATTTCTCTTTGACATTCTTATCATCATCCCTGTGAATGAAAAGTGAAGAAAAGATGCTGTGCGCGTTTATCTAGAGTGGCTTCTAGGCTTCCGTGTTGCTTTTATTGTCTCAAAATGATACATGTTAATATTTCTGCCTTTTAATCCCGACGTCATAGAAAAGTCAGATCTGCCAATGCTCACCTATGCCAGAAATCACTTGAAGCCATCAGAACCACGGATGTTCGTCTTAGGTGATGTTAGGCATCACCTGAAACCACCAGGGCCACTTTTAATTTTTACCTATGGCCGGCATCACCAAAGTCATCAGAACCACTAATGCTCTTCCGTGGCAAAGGTCACCTGGAGCCAGGTTTATGTGAAGAGACACTTGAGCTTTATTCTTCAGAAACCCCAGCTTCCGGTTTAGCCATCTCCCCTCCACATACAATCAGGACAATGTGACTACATTTCTATCAAACCTGGTTCGAGAGTGGAGGCTGGTGAGATCATCTCGCATGATATGGACCCAAATCCTTGGATTTTTGTGAAGGAATGCACTGTGATGTTCAGCGTACACACGTGGTTATCAATCAGCAGACACCCAGTGTGAACCATGCACACTTCGCACATCAGGTTAATAAAGAACAACAAGAAACCTAAGTCCAGGTGAGCAAGAGGCAGGAGGCATTCCCCCGAGACAGTGAGAGACTGGAGACATTCCCCTGAGTGATTTTACAGCAAACCCGCCCCTACCCCGACTCATAGCCTAGGTGAACGCAGTTCCACTGAGAAAGTCAAACCACACGGAATAGAACTAATCACATGTCTAGTAGAGCACCCCCAAGTAACTAGCTTGCTCTCCTTGGTTCACCTTCCTCCCAACTATGCCCCTGGCTCAGTTATATTTATTTGAGGTATCACTTGAAGGATAAAAATAATCAGGTGTGATTTGGGGCTGCCACAGACAGCGACACTATTTGCTGGGCTTTTGACCGCTGCCCTAGTGCCAGAGGCTGCCTGGAGACCGCCTCTTCTGCTTCCCTTGCTTGACCACACCTCCCATTTCAGGAGGCAGCTCTATTAGGAGCATTATGGTCTCTGCATCCTCTTTAGCCTGGAGCGGAGGATTCGCGCAGGTAGTAGCTGGAAAGAGCCCGCGGACCTTCGGAGAAGCTCACTTCGTTCCTCGCCCAACTCTCCGGCAAAGTCGTAAGTGAGGGCTGAGTTTCTGTTGAAAACTTTCATCCCATTTTCCCTCTACTCCCCTATGTTTTATGAATTAATGGGTAAACTGGGAAAGTTTTAAGGAACAGCAAGTTTCTCTTCCTTTCCTAAAAACATCTTTCCTTATTTACCTTCTACATTGTTTAACAATGCTTTTTAAAATTATTTCCCAACCTCATTAAACAAGCTCAAAATCAGGACTCTTGTCACCCCCGCCCCCAAAGGCAAAACCACTCACATTGTAAATCCTTGCAAATGACACTTCACAACGTGAATGTCCTTTGCAGACCCTTCCGGAGAAATAAAACTGCACTTAAAAACTTGCTTTTCTTTTTTTCCTTCTCGGTGAAAGTCTACTGTTTTGCCTTTCCTGCCCCTTCCCCCTTACCAGCGATTTTATGAATGACTTTCACGGTGTGTGTGTGTGGGGGGGGGGGGGTAAATCGCTCTCCATTAGGACCTTCTGAAGGCAAGCCAGCCTATTGGGTCCTTTCTTCTGCCTTGTGACTTACGTCCTGCAAAAGCCCGAGAATTCTTGCAAGCCCTGTAGGTCAGTAGTTGTGGGGGTGTCTGCAGGTTAGAGGGGTCTTCTTCCTTGCACTGAGGGATTGGGCCCCAGCTACCGAGGGAGGCTGGAGTTGGGACATCTATTCCACTTTCCAAATGTCTTCTTGTTACTCTAAGAATGTCTGCTATAACTTTTCAAAGCAGACTTTGCTGCGAGGGGACTGTCCAAAGATGCTGGGTGGCGCGAGATCATGATATTCCATTGTAAGGCTCCCCCCATCTTTTTTGATTTTCATCCCAAAGCTGTTTTCCTTCCGACTTTGTATCACTGCATGGAACTGGGTGGGAAACAACAGGAAATTCAGATCCTGAAACGTACCTCTCTCTGGCCTCTCCGTTTGATTTGTAAAATTACTGACACTTTTAACTCTTTCATCAACTGGGGTCTGGATTACTTCAGCACCTTTTTAATCTAGTGAGAAACTCCTTTGGTTCGGCAGGCTCCAGATCACGCAGGGCGGGCTGGGTGGCCTCTATTCCTCTAGTTTACCTGCTGTTCCCAGAACCCAGGCCAGAGAGAGCTGTAAGGGGTTAATTTGCGAGAAGTGCTTTGAAGATGAAAAGGTCTTTTCATGTGTTAACTATTGCAGTTATTAATATTAATATTCAAAGAAACATGCCGCTTTTTTAATCGTAAATTGACAGCTTCTATACTAACCAGTCAGTAGTGGAATAACAAACTGCAGGCTGCAGCCACTCCGCCTCTTCGGTCTTGAATCTGCTGCTGGGGACGCGTGTCTGATTATCAAGGGGCTCTTCGCTTCACAAGGCACCTTACACCCAAGTGCTAGTTGCCAGAGGTGCCAGGGAGGGCTAGAGCAGAATCTGGGAAAGTGGGGCAATCCCCTAGCACCTGGCAGGGTGACCTTGGAGTCTCTTCTAAGCCCACACTTCCAATTGCCTCTTCAAATTCCTAAGAAGGATAGAGTTCAAAGACCAGGAGGGTCAGTGCTGAAATTAGGAAGGAGATAAGTGGGTAAGTGCTTGGATTCTATGCACGGCAGCCTTTGTAAGGGAGGACAGGTTACTGAATGAACATATCCCGCTTTTATTGTCTTTAAAATGCAAGTGATTACTGATGCCCCACCTAGTTTACAAAGAGGGCAGTCTATAAGTAAGCAGCATAGATCTTTGAAAAATAAAAGAGTCAACAGGGCCAGTGTAGTCTGAAGAAATATCGGTATCGGAAGACATTGGGTGTGTGGGTGCAGGTTCTGAGGGGAGGGCTGGGCTAAGGCAAACAAACGTGTTGGGGACAGGTCCTGGGCACAGATTTCTGCCTGTGATCACAGATAGCCTCAGTGTGTGGGCGAATTTCTCACCCTTAACTATGGTTCTGCTGAACCTGATGTTTTTTTAAGTAATTGACAGTTTCATATATTTCTATAAAGAATTGTAGTCAACCTCATCGCCTTCCTCCTTTCCTTAGGGAATCCATCTCAACACCAACACCCTTGTGCTTTCCTGTCTTCTTTTTAGGTGTGGTCTTGTAACTTCATTTCTTAATGAACAGACACACACACAGTCCCTGGCAATGACCCTTTTCTAATTGCCTATTATAATTCCTCAGCGGCTCACATCAAGTAGCAGAAGAGATGGGTATGTGTCAAAACTTGGGGCTTGCTCCCTCCCTTCCTTCTTCTGCCCCCTTCTGTCCCTTCCTTCTTCCCTCCTTCTTTCTGCTTCATGAGAATTTTAAAGCATTTAGTATATGAGTGGTATTTATATTTGAAGCAGCAATTTAATGACATTTAAGGCGACAGTTGTTTCTTTAATCCTGGGGAAACTTCTGTGTGAGATCCTCCTTGGCCTCCTTAACTCTACTGAGGCAGTATAGGGTCACAGGACTCTTTTTAACTTAACTAACTCCTTCACTGGAGGAGCTTGTGTTCACCTAGCGGGGTGCAGTTGGATTTGAGGTGCTCTACATGGATCTCTTCCTTTAAATCACCAGGGTGAGCTCTTGATGGGACCAGATCAGAATCAAGGAAACGAGAACCCAGGACTGGGTTTCCAATCACAGGAAGCAGAAACTCCAAGACATACAAAAGCCGCTAGGGTTTTGCAAGGTATCTGGGAGAGTATTGGGGATCAGGCCTGTTTTCCAAAGATGGATTTGTAAATTAATTACCACTTGCTGAGAAGACAGTGATTCTGGAGAAAACTGCATGTCTGGAATGCCTGGGTGAGCCATCCATCCCAGCACGGTCACTGAGCCCTGCTTCTGCTTTGTGCCCTGCCTTGTTTAGAGAGGGCTGCAGAATATATCTATGAACATACTTTCAATTTTATATAATTTACTTTAGAAAGCAATATTTTGCTGGGAAAAGTTGAAAATAAAAGACAATACAATTTTAAATGGTGTGATACAGTCTATGAATGTTTTCTGAATTCTAGTAACACCAAACAAAACAGGGTCTCGAGCAGAGTTGGGGAGAGGGAAGAATGTTTGTGATCATTTTTTTCTTCCTTGTAGCAGAAGGTGATGGATTTGATGGCCCCATGGTGTAGGAGTGGTTCCTGAACCTCCAGGGGAAACTGAGCCATCACTTGGTGGGCGTAAGACAAGGAACTTTTAGTGCCAATCAGGAGTCTACCTTTCATGGGGAAATATGATTTTCTCTTTTGTTGGCTTTTTTAAAAAAAAACAACAACAAAAAGCAAACAAACAAAAAAATCTAGAAGCAGGAAAGTTTGCAAAACCAGTTCAAAGAGGTTTTTTTTTGTTTTGTTTTTTTTGTTTTTTTTTTGTTTTTTTTTTTTTTTTTTTTTTTTTTTTTTTTAGACTGTGAGTCTTAATAATCGGGGCAAGTCAGTCTTCCAAATCATCTTTTGGTACCTCTGGGTGGAGGTCTTTAAAGGACTCCTGTTACTGTGGAGGGATCTGTTGCCATTCTGGTCCCCTGTCCTGGAATCTTCCTATATCCTCTGTCCTGGAATCACTTAAAGGATCCTGAGGGCTTCAGTTTCTTGAGGTTATCAGAGGCTAAGGAACTAGCCTGTTTCTTGGGCAAGACCGAGGCCTAGGCCATCCTTTGGCAAGGAGACTCGGCGCTTCTCTTGTGCATTTCTTTCTGGCCAGGTGTGCCTTGCATCTATAGTGTGCAGCCTTGTGCTCAGTCTCAGCAGATGTCTTTGCTTCTGTTTCCCAGGTGACTCTGCTTCCTAAGTACCCATCTTAGTAGACATGACCCAAAGTGTATTCAGGTGAGTCCTGCAATGCTGCTGAGTGAGATCCTGAGACTGGTAGCATCATCCTCACATGGCCATGGTAGATCTGGAGCTGCTTTGTAACCAGAACTGTGCCATTCAGTTCATGTGTGCTTCATAGTTTGGGTGCCCCGACGTCAGATCAAAAGCAATGACAGCTACAAAAATGGAAGTCCAAGGAAACAGGAACCTTTGCAATGCTTTCCAGAGCAGCCAACTAGCTTCCCTGTATCCATAAATAGTTAGTATAAGTGTTACTCCACAAAACGTGGATATGCGTTTTACACACACACACACACACACACACACACACACACACATTCAACTCAGGAAGCTGCTACAATAGTTCCTGGCTTGTATGTTTGTGTGACAGCAGCTACAGTCTTTCCAAGAGCTCTGTTGGAGCTATAAGAATATGCTTGTTTCTTGGTTGTATGCATACTCAGTGCCTAGAATGGGAAACTGTGGCTCTTCTGCAAAAAATTCCTGACTAAGGATATTCAGTCTGTGATCCTAAATGGGATTAATATTTTGGATGACTTAAATGTTATTTATTTAGATTTTAGATCATGGGGTTCTAAGCCTCTATCTCCCCCTCTTTCTTTCTCGCCTTCCTTTTTTTTTTCCCAAACAAGTCCTCAGTGGCTTGCCTGAAACTCACAGAGATCTGCCTGCCTCTGCATCCTGGGATTAAAAATATGCACTACTACATCTACTTTTTAAATAAGTAACCTCTGCTACCTCAATCTGTAAAAATAGTACTAATATAATAACTATACTAAAACCCATCTTTCTTACTAACAGCAAATGCCAGGTACTGCTGATGAAAAAGCAATAAAATAATTTATTGACCATTTTAAGTATGTATAAGAATGCAGCTAAATATTTTTCTTTTGTATATCCCTCCTCAATAACCCAAAGGGTTGTATTCTTATCTTCATTTTGTAATTGAAGAAACTAAGATGGCTAGGTTAAGAAACCCTGTCCTGATGGCACACGCAGGAAGGAGAGCCAGGTCCACCCACAGTCTGAAGCTTCAAAGCTCTTCTTGACACCTCAGTTCTCTGGCCTTAGCTTATTGAAATGAGATGATTTGATTCATTTTTCTTCCCGAGTCCAAAATTCACTGGCTCTGTGGAACCCCTCTTAGCCACAGAGTGCCAGCAAGCTGTTTAGCATTAGACTGGGAAATTGGAACCTTAGAATTTGGGCAATAAAACAAATAAAACCCCACCATGCAAATCACAATTAGACATAGTCCAAGAAGTTGCTGGCCGGATTTGAGAGATCCGTGTCAGCTGGTGTCTTTCCTTTCCGTTTTAGAGGAAAAATATTAAAACTATCCAGTTCCCTGTTGTTCCCCCAGTCTATTTATGACCTCTCTTGTTTGTTGGGATCTTCTGACGACAAGCAAGAACCCAATTTAAGTTCTAGATTGCAAACGCAGGCCACATGCTATGGGTTGAAAAGAAATTACTTAAGATTCCAGGGTCTTGAAGAATTTCTTTAGCAGCAAGCATTGGGCAAGAGTTGACATTTTGCCTTACAATTCTTCTTTGGGTTTGGCTTGGTCAAGGATCTGTTTGACCCTGACCTCTAAGACATCCCTGGTCGAGAAGAAGAAGGGTTTAACATCATTCTTCGAGATTCCTTGCTTTGGTTTCCATGGTTGAAGTTTAAAACGATCTTAGTTTAATCAGCTGTCAGCCCCTAACTTGGTCACATTGCTGCAGTGCATTTGAAGGCCGATTGTGTTCGACGGTTGCTTTTCAGGGTCCTACATGGGATGGAAGAACAATATCACCAGTGCACTTTTGTTGCCGCCGAGGTTGGTTTTCTTATGACATGCTCTACCTGCTAGCTGCCCGACTAGAAGGAGTAGCTTGTCAGCTTCTGATGGGTTTCAGCGACGACAGTTGTCACTGTCCTAGCTGAGTTTGGAGGCGATCAGAGCTCAGCAGAACCTTTGTGTCTGTTCTTGACAGTTCACTCTGACGGCGGGATGGCTGGGGGGCTTTCCTCTCCTGGACGAAAGGCAAAATCATCTATGAAGCTAGGAAACCCTATTTCCTAGCTCTATAATGTACTAGAGTAAAACCACTGTTAAAGATACTTTCTTTCTAAATTATATAGTTATGTGTGTGCGTGGGGCAGCTGCCTGCAGAGGATAGTGGAGGGCCTCAGATACCTTGGGGATGAACGGCAGGAGGTTGTGAGGTGACCAATGTAGGTGGTAAGAAATGAACACAGGTCCTCTGTGACAGGTGTATTAACTATTAACCACTGAACCATCTCTCCAGCTCCCTTAAGCCACCTTTTAGCCCTCTCTAGAAGACATCAGTGACCTAGGTCCCTAGGAAGAGCCAAAGAATATATTCTTAGAAAGTCATAATGGCATGAACCCATTTTAGTATCGTAAGGAAGACTGGTCATGCACATTCATGTAGGACTTGACAATGCTAGGCTTAATTAGAAATTTCAGAAGCAGAAGAATAAGAGGTGGGTATGAGCCATTTTATTTAAGAAGAGGCTAGGGACAATTGCCAGTGAAGCTGGAGAAAAAGAAGACATGCTGATTACATGGTCATTGTTGCTGCCTCAAAACTTTGTGAAGGAGTGGGTGACTGCTGACGGAGAGGGCAGCACACCGAAGTCAGAACATGGCCTTTATTGGCCAATGCCACTGTTTAAAGGATACTTACACTGGGAGCCCACAGTCCATCTTGAAGAGAGTGAGGCTTCTTCCGTCTTAGTAAGGCAGAAAGACTGTCCTCTGTTGTAACATGAGGGGGCCTGCTTGTTGGGGTTTCTGTCCCACCCAGTACCCCACAACCAGCAAGCTGAAAGAAAATCACACAGAGATCTCCTTAAGTTATAAAACTCATTGGCCCATTAGTTGAGACTACTTATTAGCTCTTGTACCTTATATTAACCCATTATTTTTATCTATGTTAGCCACATGGCTCAGTACCTTTCTCAGCTGGGCAGGCCACATGTTGCTTCTCCAGTGGTCTGGGAAGAACTGGGAGGAATGGGCTTCCTCCTTCCTAACATTCTCCTGTTCTCATTGCTCCGCCTCTACTTCCTGTCTGGTTGACCCGCCTATACTTCCTGCCTGGCCAATCAGCGTTTATTCAAAATAAGCAGCTTGACAGAATACAGACAATTCTCCTGCACCACTCAGTTCTAACCATTTATTCACGTTCAGTCTGTCTCTCAGTGGTCCCAGATTTCCTAACCCTGCCACTTTTTAACACAGCTCCTCATGCTGTGGTAACCCCCAACCATAAACGTATTTTTGTTGCTACTTTATAACTATAATTTTGCTACTGCTGTGAATCATAATGTAGATATCTGTGTTTTCTGATGGTCTCAGGTGACCCCTGTGCAAAAGTCATTTGACCCTTCAAAGGGGTCGTGACCCACAGGCTGAGAAACCGCTGCTTCACAGCGCCGTTTCCTAGAAGCATGGTAAGGAATGCTTGATTCTTTAATATGAGCTCTCTTAAAGCATTTCCAGAACCAGCCTTTGTAGCTTTGCTACACTAGCAGCAGAAGAAGATACCTTCCAAACTGACTGGAGAAAAGCCACGGGCCATGTGTGGGAACTGGGATATGATGGAGGAAGACAGACACAGTAGTGTGGTAGATTAAATAGATTGGAGCCAAACACAGCATTAGTTATAGACAACATTTTAAACTATCCATTGATTGTATTCTTATAATCGATCCCTTCTCTATTGCATTTAGGAAGCCCAAGTTCACTGTTACAAGTGAACACCTTCCATAACACACAGTGACAAAGTTTTGTCCTAAGAGATCTGTGTCTTTCTGGGTATGTTCTGGCACATTCCTTCACCCAGTTGGCAAGCAGGTTCCATGATCAGCACGGTCTCTCTTTCAGGCAACTCTTGACACTAGTCAAGGTGGTGGAATGCCATACTTTTTTCTGTTTTAGTGTCATTTATAAGAGGACAATCAGGGTGACCACAGAGCTCAGGACGTCTTTATATGGCATAGTCAGACCTCTGCTTTCACCCAACTAGCCAAACATGGAGACTATTCAGGAAAAAATTATACCAACTTTGAACATGTATAGACTTCTTTTTCTTGTCAATTATTGGCTAGCCTGGGCTGCATAGGGAGCTCCTGGTCAGTCTGAGCTATACAGAAAGACCCAGTCTTTAAAAAAAAATGATATTTTGGCAGTAACGAGACAGTTGTGGCTAATTATATATTATGGAATGCAGAATATTTGTAAGCATCTACAGTTTTCAGGAGATAGAGTAACACTTACGGACAGAAAAATGCCCACAGCATTATGCCAACTATCACTGAGAAAAGCAGGTTAAAACAGCAAATTAAGACAATAGCATGAACGTGTAGCATGAATGTGACTGGATGGTGGGATTGCAGGGTTTTTTTTTTTTTTTTTTTTTTTTTTTTTACCATTTGAGGCTTTTCTAAGTTATTTTCCCCTACATTTAGGAACTTATTTGTTGATGAGGAAAACAACAGAACCAACTATAAAATAATGCGGAGCAGCTCAAAGGAGACACCTCACTAAACAAGCATAACAATGGCAGTTGATTTTTACACATACATAAGGAGAACAAAAGGCATCTTTCAAATTCTGGTTTCCAAAAGTCAAAGTATTTAGCATTCAGAAATAGCAAAATAGTCTGGCATTCAGAAAAAAAAAATCTTTAAAAAAAGTCACCAATTTTAAGATTTTCTATTATGAATTTAAAGTATGTTAGAGAAGAAGGATTTCAAAATATGAGGGTTTTCAAAACATTTGCAATAAATGCATGCTATCATGTTAATCATTTATTTACGTAATTATTTATTTACTTTGAAATATTATTAGTTCACTCTGTAGCCCAGGATGGCCATGAACTCATTATGTTCCTGTCTCCCCCTTTTGAGCGACAGAATCGTAAGTGCATACCACTATGCCTGGGACGCAGAAAAAAAATAATCACATGTGGTTTATTAGGATAGTTGTTCAATTTGTTCATTTCCTCTAAGGGCTGATCATTTAGGATATTTTTTCAATTGCCCATAGAAGGGCAGATCATTTAAATGAAAAGCCCTTGACTGAAGTCTCATTTACCCACTGATGGAATCTAGCAGGACAGAGTTGTGTGAACTGGATTCAGCCCTGACCAAGGCTTATCTGTTCAGAGTCCTCATTCTCCTCTTGCTTTGCCCCCACTCATCCCCCCCCCCCCCCCCCCCCGTTACCTGCTAATCTCTTGGCTTTGTGCATCGCTGTCACTTGACCTGGGTGAGAAGGGGTGTGGGCTTGCAGGTCCTGGCAGGGTTCCAAGGCTCCTGGACCAGTGGAAGCTGAAAAAGCCACATCCTTTGCAAAGACAAAAACTCTCTCAGAGTGAACAGAAAGCTAGTTTCTGAGGAGTATACTGGATACGAGACATTCTATAGGCCAAAGGGTTGGCTGGTTCGTCTACCGAGAGCTTACCTGCTCCCTAAACTCCAGGATGAAGAAGGCGGGGAAGCAAAGGAGAAGGATGGAGCCCTAGGGCCAACTCTAACTGGGCAGCGAACGGGTGGTCTAGACTTCCCTATCATCTAAAAGGGATTAACATGAACCAAAGGCTGTGCGCAGGTTTCCTCTAATCCCCAGCAGTAATTTGCATGTCAGTCACGTGGCAAGACTCAGCAGGAACTCAGGGATAGATTAAGTAATGCTCTGGGGAGCTTGAATTCTGGTGAGGTAGAGTTTGAGAGGGAAGTAAGGTTAAGTGCAGAGGTGTGGCTGCTTGCATAGGACAGCGGGAACAGGCTTCTTCCATAAGGTGACTTGAAATAGTGATGTGACCATAGCGAAATCGATTTTGCTTAGAGATGGACACGGGGCACACTCATTTCAGGTGGTTTTTATCCAGACCTGGTCTATGCAGAGCCTCCAATTTATAAAACAAGTGCAATCACATCTGACCCATCTCTTTCATACTTAGGCAGAGAATTGTTTATCCACCCGCCCACCCGCTCACCCACCCACTCAGTCATGGATTTAAAAACATTTGCGTTTCTGTCATGCAAAGTGAAAAAAGGCGTAGTGCCTACCTTCAACCAGTTCAGGATGGAGCGGGGGAGATAAATAGAAACAGATGTTGGTAGAGCGGAGCGATAAGTGCAGACAATAGGAAGATAATACGCTGGCGACTGTCGGAAGGGAGTAGCTCGCTCCTGCTGGGGTGAAGAGTGGGGTGGGGGCACAGGGTCTGACACGGGCCTGGAGACCTCAGGAGACGTGGGACTCACAGTTCTGAAGGAACTGGAGGACAGAGGGCATTTCCAGAAACATGGCGATCCAAGAAGTGCAGCAGAGGGAGAAACTGAGGTACAGCAGTGGAAGGCTTTGGAGGCTACCGCAGGGCTCTGTGGGGGGTGGAAGGTTGGGAGGATGGCTTTGTAGTCTCACTTGCTAGCTAGTTCCATTGAGGAAAAATGAATTTAGCTCTGCATGGCCCACTGTTCCCATACATTCCCATCATCCCTGCCTGAGACAGGGCTCAGGGCTGCCTCTCAGCTGCTCAGTAAGGCTCAAAATCACACAGTTGTTTTCTATTTAGGTAATACACATGTGCAAAACCAAGACAAAATGTTCAAGTAGGGTTGATGTTCAAGAAGTTGTCATGTGGGAGGGAGTTCCTGTTGGCCAAAAAGCCAAGGGGGGAAAGAACTCACACACCCACAGATACACACACACACACACACACACACACACACACACACACCCCTTTTGCATCTTCAGAAAGGGTTAGGTCTCCAGCAGCTGTTCTGTGTCACGATCTACAAGTTGGAAAAGGGGCAGGTTCTTTTTTTCTTTCTCCAAAAAAATAATAAAGCAGCAATCGCTTTCTGTCTCAGAGTTATTTCCTGCGATGAGAGCCCTTGAGATCCCTGGCAACTCCTTCTTTTTAGTTTCCTCCCTGGGCAAAGGGCTTTTCCCCAAGGGAAGTGTCATTCATGCTGTGGAGAGGATGGTCCAGCACAGAACGCACCAGATGTTCGGCCAGAGGTTCCCTCCCTCCCTCCGTCCACTGGAAGCGAAAACATGTTTCCACTGGTCCTTGTTCCAAGTGTGTTGCTATGAAGGGGAGCGCTGTCTGGCTGGCAGACAGAAACTCTTGTTGTCTTGGAGCTGGGCTCTGGCACAGTGCTGCCAATTCGCAAAGTTCTTTCTCTTGTGAATATGGAAGTGAACTGGACATTCAGAAGGGTGTAGGTCCATTGCTGCTGAGGGAGTCTAAGTGATTCACAGGACCATGCTGTCGCATCTCCCTCTGCGGTCGTCCATGACTCCCTATTCCAAGTGCTCCGCAGAACCAACCACTGCTTATATTTCCATATTTTTTTTTGGCAAACTACTGATCACAGTGTGATAGAGTTGCATGTGAATTTGTCTTCTCCACTTCTGAAGCCACAGGCTCCAGACTCTGTCTTTCTCAGCCCTCTGCTCCCTGTTAGAAGCCAGGGGCCAGGAGGTCAGGAATCTGTATTTACTAGAATGTCCCAAGGGCCCTGCGCATTGCTTCATAGGAGGCGTAGAGGAACCATTGAAGGAATAAATAGATTCCTAATAGAGCCTGCTGTGGAGTTGTGAGAGGGAGGCCAGGCCTGCAGGGACACCAGAAGGTCGGATGACTCCCCGTGAAGTAGCATTCCCTCACTCCCGAATGTTCCCAGTACAAAGGTACAAATCATCCTGCAGGACCCTGGAGGGCTGGCCGGCTTTTCTTCAGGGACTTTCATCATGATAAACCATTTGCAGTGTGGCGTGGTCAATGTAGCTTTTGGGTCTCATCCTTGTATAGGTCTGTGCATTTTGAAGGTGCTTTGTTAAGAGCTTTGAAGTTAATTTTCAGATGAAAATAAAAACAAAAACTAGTAAGAGGGAATGCTTCAGCGAGGGAGGGGCCGCTGAGTATCTGGACACTATCATCCCGCACCTGGCTGGGACAGACCCATGGGGGACCCATGTTGTCTGTATCTAATTCTCAGTCTGAGACATGGAGCTGCCCACTAATTGTAGCAAAAGCACTGAATGGGCCAGAGGAGACAGACAGGTAAAAGCAACGTTCTTGGACCGGGCATCCTGGATCTTTTTCAGTCCTTCAGCGTCTCTTCTAAGGAGCTCTTCCTGGGCCCATCAGCTGCCGCAGAAACAAGGATGAAACCTTAAGTAGTGTGCCTAACCTAGCGACCTAGAACTCTTACTTAACTGATTTTTGTTTATTTGTTAGTTTTTGGCTAATGTTATTTGGGTTATCCTGTACTTTGAGGAGGTAAGACGTCTTTTTAAATTCATTAATTAGCTTATTTTTCTGTATCTTTGACATCATGCACCTTGATCCCATTCATTTCCCTGCCCTTCACATTTGCTCTCTGCCTCTGCACACTCCCCAAATTAAAAAAAAAAAATTAAAAGAAAAAATAAATAAAAAGGGAAAAGACTTAAAAATCTTGTCATGGAAACTGTAGTGTGACACAGTGAGTCACGTCGTGAACCCCTTTGTCCTTGTATCTTTACTCCCAGGTGTTCATTGCAGAGTCATTGGTCTGGTTAGAGGCCTCTGGTTCCTACTACCCGTCCAACCCTGGGCCCTCGCTAGACCCCCCTTCCTGAATATCCTGTTGTTGCCCTGTGTTGTGGAGATCCTGCAGCACTGGGCACAGGTCAGGTGCTTCAGCAGATCATAGATGAGGAGGAGGATGGGGTCAGCCAAGCCATGATACTGGGTCTGGGCCTGGGCAGCTGCAGGGTTGGTCAGCCAGATGAGAAATAGGGTCAGCTCTCCCATGCTCACAGCCTTCAGGGCTGACTCACCCACACCCACTCGGACAGGGCTGGCTCTCTTCTGCTGCCCTGGTGAGGTGCAGGGCCTGCTCTTCTAAGTGTTGCAGCTGGTGGCGGTCAGGGATAGTTCCCCCACTCTTATGACCACAGGCGCAGCTCTCGCACCTCCTCAGGCATTGATGGGCAGGCTGGAGGGATTCATTCCCCCACCCATGCCACCACAAGACTGATGTGAAGTGGGGAGAGCCTCCCATGCTCACAGCCTCAGGGCTGGCTCACTCACACCTGCGCTAACAGGGTTAACTCTATTGTGCTGGTGTGGGACGGAGAGGCTCTCAGGCTTTCTGGAGGGCTGCAGCTGCTGGGGGTCAGGGAGAGCTCTCAGGCTTTTATGACCCCAGGACTTGCCCCAGGCGTTGCTGGGGCGGGGTGAGGGATGGAGAAGAGAGAGGAGGAAAGACATCTTAATAAGGTACTTTACTTCAAAGCAAAACCCTACAGCTCTATGATAAGTTCTGCCTTATAAGCTCAAATTTCTCACCTAACTGACCCTGTGGCTGTAGCGGTCAAGCCCTTGGTGAGCAGGATTGCTTATTGCCGAGCCCGGACTACAATTTCTGTGAATGTGGGTATGCCGTTGACTATTAAGATAGTGAATTGGAATTGCGATTGAACACACAACCCATCTCTGAACTTTCTGTGTTTTCTTGAAATAGGTTGATTGATTTGGGCATACACAGGAATGAAGGGGCAACGGCAGACAGGAGCTGGAGAGCAGCTAGGATGAAATGTCACTTCCCAACAATAGGAATTTGGCCTCTGAACGATAGGCCCCGGAATGTAATCTTCTCAATCATTCAAGAGAGGCATGTTTTCATGTGTAGTATTGAATTTATGAAAGTGTGTGAACTTTTGCACTCTGGAGAGCACTCAACTCAACAGAAATGTTTGATATACCAATGATTTTCTTGGTGACCGGCAGCTCGTTGGAAAAATCCCTCTAAGTTAGAACATTCCAGAACATTCTTCTCATTCAGGCCTCCAATACAGATAATAGCTCTCAGCGAGAATGATTTTTCTAGCCCTTCTCTTGATATCAAATAAATTTGTCCAGCCTGTTTTACGAGCTTCTGCCTGTCTCCTGTGCCTGGGGCTGGAGGCGCCTTGTGGAAGCTTTTTCCTTTCCTTTCTCTAATGCAGCCTCTGTAAATGTTTCTATCAATAATTTATTTACTCCATATGGAATTCCTGCTGCGTGCCAGGTCTGGGTGGAGTTGGGGGCATGTGAAACATGCATGGAGATTTTATTTTAAAAGACACTCAAGACTTGGTCCTTGCCCAGAAATCCTGTCAAAGGAATCTTCTTTTTAGACCCTGTCATGTTCTGCAGCACACAGATGTGATCTGTGACCCACGCTGGCTGGTCGCGGCTAGGGTCTGTCCCACCTTGTCCTTCTCTGGGTTAGGTTTCCTACCTTTCTGAATCCTGTTTACTTTTCAGTCTCAAAAGAAGCTAAGAAGTTGGCTCCTGGGGAGATGCCAGGGGTCTAAGATTTGGATGCCTTGGGTGTGTGTGTGTGTGTGTTAATGTCCCTCCGCCCATGTATAGCCAGAGGCTCAGTCAATCTTTTCTTCTGCACAGGTGTGAAGCACAGAATGAGCTACTATGTGGATTCCGCCGCCGTGGGCAGCCCCACCACATTCTCCACCCCACGTCCTGCGGTGCTGGTGAGTGATGGTCTCTTCCTCTCCTCCTTCCCTGACCTGCCCAGTCTCTACACATTTCTTCTTATTCCTGGAGACTCGCAGAAGCCGGGGATTCAACTCTGGACCTCTTGGAGGAGTTCCAATGTGAGGTTCTCTACGTTTTATACGAATATAAAGTAGAAATTCAGAACTCCAGGATCTGGCGGAGGTAGCTTCAATGGATGTGACTCCTCCTAAGGAGATATTGCATGATGCCTAGACACATGTTGGGCTGCTCAGTTTGGGGACATGCTCCTGTCACTTGCTAGGAGAGGCCAGGGATGTGGCTAAGTTCCCTACGGCACTCCAACAGCTCCATGGCAAAGATACGAGGCTCTTAAAGTCAGTTGTCCTTCAGTCGAAGAGGCCGGTCCTCACATTTGAGGGCGGATCATCCTATGTGCCCAGACGGCTCGAAGCTGCTCTGGTTTGCCTGTAAACCATTGCGTTGAAAACTAACCGAGACAGTGTCCCTATTCCAGGCAGCTCCACTTAACAGCTTGTCTTATAGACAAATAAGCAATATTTTCTAGTTCTGAAAGATGACCAGGTAGCCGAGTCTCAAATTTTGAACTAGAAGTCCCACTAGCATTCTCTGGGTCCCTTGCTGTCCTAGACGCATACTTGAAGCAATCTCAGTCATGGTTGTCAAAGCTCAGTAGCTCTCAAGTAACGGCCCCTTGATGTTCTCTGCCTCAGGGCCAGTCTGTCAAAAGCATGAGTCTTCTGGCTTGTTAGGTCAGCTCCTCCGGGGAAACTGTAAAGAAGGATGTGATGTCACAGCCAGGAGGTAAAGAAACAACACTTTTGGAAGCTGTCTGGCTTTTGTGTGGGAGGGGTTCAGCTTCCAGGTACTTACATGGGTGGTGTGCGGGACCCTTTCATCTGACGGAGGAAGTGCTCTTTCCTGTTATGCTATTCTGGCTGGCCCTCGTGGGCCATGGAAGTTCCTCCAGCGCTGGTTTGTTACCCCTCATGCGTCATTCTTCTCCACATGCCACCCTGCTGGCCTACCTGGAGAAAGGAAACCACGAGGGAGCTAAACAGTTAGAGTTCTAACTAAACATGACCTCGATTGTGACCATCTTCCTGAAAAGGAGGATGTGTGGAGGAGGCTGTCAGGAATTACTGACCTTATTTGGGGGTCATGTGGCCAGGCTACTAGGAAGCACCCTGAGCACAGAAAGTAGGGGTAATGACTGCCCGCTCACCTCTTCTTGGAGCTGCAGGTTTTGAGACACATAATAAGATGCCCAGGGCCAAGAGTGGGCACCCTAGTGTACTGTACCACATGGAATGTCCTGGTGCCCAAGAGGTTAAGTGAAACTTACATTTAGAATTTCTTTTGATAAGACTCTATGTTTAGGAGACATCTCTTGTCTGTTTGAGGGTGGGGTGACCATGTTGAAAAGTCCCTATTCTTTCACCGTAATTCAGCCATATTTTATTTTAAAAATATAAATATGGTGCCTTTATTTCCCAGATAAAAACAAACTCAGAAATTGACTCACAGAACCGTAAAAGTAAAACTTGGGAATGTATCATATCAATGAACTCTAGGCTGGTGAGATGGCTCAGTGAGTAGTGTTAGGTTTCCAGAACCCACATAAAGATGGTAGAAAAACTGACTCCACAACACTGTTCTCTTGCCTCCGCACATGCCTCCTCCACACATGCCTCCATACACACCTCCATATGGACCTCCACACGTACCTGCACACGTGCCTTCACACGCATCACACTTACTTTAAAATATATCTAAGTTTTGTGAACCGTCCTGCCTTTGTCTGACAGCTGCTGTGTTATGTAGAGCAAAGCAGCACCTAGTGCTGACACTGAACCTGAGCTTCAAGCACGCTAGGGAAGTCTCCTGCTCCCGACGGAGCCACCTCTGGTCAGTCCTCTTTTGAAGTAAAAAAAAAATCTCAGACAGGGTCTCCTTAATCTTCCCACGTGACTCTTAAATTCTCTGTAGCCTAGGTGGACCTTGAACTTGTGATTGTCTAGTCTCACCCCATTGTATCACTGGAATTACATGTCTCTGCACCCAGTCTGGCCTCATTTGTATATTCTATTTACCTCCCATTGTGATTGATTGATTAACAGACTACACACACCTCTCTCTCTCTCTCTCTCCCTCACACACACACACACACACACACACACACACACACACACACCTCTTTGCTTCTGTGTTCAGATACTCTGGCTAGCAGAAGGGGAACCCAATTTTCTCTTTCCTCTTGCCTTATTTATAGCAAGTATTAGGTGCAACTTGTGATCCCAGGGCAGGCAGCTGTGGAATGCCCCTGGATTATATTCCTTTTTTTCCTGCTAAAACACAATTCTCGAGACTGTGTAATTTGTAAACAAACACATAAGCAACAACAACCAAAGACATTCATTAGGTTCTGTTCTAGGATCGGATAAGTCTCAGAATATGAGATAGTCTCTACTGAAGACCCTTTGGCTGTCATGCAAAGACAATGGAGTTACCTTAGGTGTGAGAGCATGCCTGAAGGGGGTGGGTGACTGTGAGAGAGTGAGGGTGGGAAGCCGCTGGAACTCAGCAGATTCTAAGCAGGAATCTGCTCCTACAGTGAGAGGAGAGCTGGGCCTTTGCCATCCAGTCAACATCAGTGGGTCCACGCTAGTGCTTACCCGCACAGTGCTTAAATTCTTGCTTGGTTTTAGAGAATAGTTCAAATGAGAGCAGCCTCACCAATAATTGCTGCGGAAATTACTTAAGCACTGGAGGCAGAACAGCCTCGTCGGTTAGTCCTTAAGCAGTGATGGTGAGCAAGCTATTAATCTCTAAGCCACACCAGTCTTGCCTACAAAACGGGCGACTATAACCTACCATGAAGGTCACAGTGCTGCTTCTCTGGGGACTGTCCTATCCAATGCCTCCAGGAAGATGGAGCTCAATTAATTCCATTTTTCTAACAATTCCCCACGTCTCTTCCTTCTGCTCTGGGTTCTTAAGTTGTGTTAAGAAGATTCTTGGTGGGGGGGAGGAATAGAGACGATTTTTACAGAGGTGTCTCTACAGGGGTGTTGTCAGAACAAGATGGAACTACTGGGGTACAGGTGGCGACATTCTTGTTGGGAAATCTTGCTTCATGCTCCCCTGAATAAGAAAGAGCCCTCTTGCCACCAGATCAAAATTCTCTTGTCATAGGTTGGTGGTTTTCAACCCCATTGGGTAACCAGACCTGCTTCTCTTATCTAGAGTAGCTGGGTTTAATTGGGCCTCCTTGGGCAGCAATTCTGTTCTTAGCGGCAGCTCTGGTTGTGGATAGCCTGCCTACCATTCTTGCTTCGGGAGTCCAGTTTTGAGTGTGTTCATGAAATAATCAGTCTCTGGGCTGTTTGTGCAGACACCATGCTTGCCATCGTGAAGCCATTCTAGGTACCACCCCAGCTCTGCGGGAATCTCACAGCTTCCTAGTTAGTGATTTGTTTAGGAAAGTGCGAACACTCAAAAGAAAGTCAGAATCACAATAGAAACCATAAAATGTGTTCTCCCTTTTTCTTGTTGTTTGGGGGTGATGATGGCTCTATGACTGATGAAGTTATGGAAGTATAATAGAGTACATATATATGTATGTGTTTATCTATGTATTTACCCCCCCTCCCCGCACACACCTTTCTAGCATCTTAGAGAACGGGGCTTCTTTTTTTTTTTAACTATTAAGGTCAGTCAGTATAAACTAGATATTTTAGAGTCAGGACACACACACTGGATGGATGGTACAACATCAGAAAATAAAGGCCCTGCACGGTTAACTGAATTGCCTAACTTTTTAATGCCACAAAGCATAGATGTGACCCATATCCCTTTTTAAATCTGTTTTTTTTTTGTCTCTATCACTAAATTTATGAGACCAGGAAATTTATAAAGATAGAGTTACTGCTCCAGTTCTGGAAGATAAGACAATTCAAGATCAAGGCATTGATAGGTTCTGAGTCTTGTAATGTCTTAGGTTCTCCTTTCAAGATGGCGTCTCATTGCTGTCTTCTAATGGGGACAAATGCTCTGTTCACACATGGCCGAGGGCTGGGAGGGACTGAACTACTTTCTGGAGCCCTTTTGCAAGGGGTTTTTCACCCTCAGTGAGGTGCCCCCCACGACTGTCACTTCCTTTTCATGTTATCACATTGGTTTGGGGGAACACATTCAGTCATAGGAAGTCCTTGCTATTGCATTTACTTTTTGAGGCAGAGCCTGGAACTCACTTAGTAGACCAGACTGGCCTCAAACTGGCCTTCGCCTCCTGAGTGCTGTTATTTAAGACGTGTGCTCTATTCATTTTTCAAAAAGACACTTGGTGGCATATGAAAACTTAGAACCCTTTCATTCATGTACCCACATACCTTGCTGATGAAAAGCTGACCTCCCCTGATCTAGAAAGGGGTCAGAACTCCATTACACAGACCGCTGAGAAAACTACAAAGCTGGATTCTACCCCAAGGCTCCAAGTCAGCATTACCACGTGATTGACATCATGGGGTACCTGAAACTGTCATCTTGTCGGGATTTTTAGGGCTTCTGGCTGAGTGAGTGGAGACTTAGAGAGTCCAGTAGTTCAAAACGAAGCAAATGACTTTCATCTTGCTTCAAACTCCCTAACAAGACAGCAGTATCTTCAGCCTCTCAGGGCCTTTTCATGTCCCGGCCATCTATGCCCCTTGGCTGGGTCTCAGTGAGTGTCTGATGTGAGTGGAGAGGCCCATGTGTTGTTGGCTGGCATGAAGATTCCCAGGGGCCTGCAGGGAAGCCTAAAGCTGGTCCACGTGAAGAACACACTAGACACTATCTTCCTGGGCCCTCCCTCCTGCTTCTTTTTCTTTCTCAGAAACCTGCAGAGGGTCAAGCCTGCCCTTTCACCAGGGGCCGAGCCTATCACCCTCATTGTTTTAAAAAGAATTTCCTGGCCTTGAGTCTAAAATTAAAATTGCCCCGTGGGACTTTGCTATTTTGTATGTTCCTGCCTCTCCTGGTGGCTATACCAACCCTTTTGTCCCTTGTCCTTCACAGTCACACTCAGGAGAACTCAGAGGACTTGGGCTATGCCTCCCTTCCCACCTCTCAACAGGACAAGTGTGCCCAAGAATCAGCTCTTGTCCCTGTGCCCTTCTGAGGCCAAGCACAGCCTGATCAGAATTCCTCCTTAGCATTACCAGAAGAGTTCCAGCTGACATGCTTGTCTGTCAGGGTAAGGCAATGCTGCCTCACCCTGCATCTCCCAAGGCTGAGAGACTTCAGAATGTAGTAGAATTTTGTGCTGGTGCATGGCAGTGTTTTATAATCTACACCACACGAGAGCCTGGTGGCTGCTCAACCTCAGGAACTGCCTAGGCTTCATTTTCTCCTCTCTTCTGAATAGTGGGTCTTATGGGAGGAAAGCCCTGAACTTGACTTTGGGAAGCATGAGGACACGGTGTGAACGTGACAGGGACACTGTAGTGAACTCCCATTCTGATTCTGGCAACTTTTGGCCCAATAGGCTTTCTCCTCTGTCCCACGGAACTGTTGATCTGATGAAGATCGCCAGTTACAAGGTCAGGAGCAGGAATGTGTTCAGGTCAGCAAAATGGAGAGTTTGAGTTGGCAAGGAACTTGCAGATCGGCAAGCTGTCCTCCTCCGGAAGCAAAAGCTTAGGGAGGTCAAGTGACAGGCCAGAGGTTACAGAGCTCTGTGGCAGTGGAGCAGGACTTACACACAGCTTTCAGCATTATAGGCCTCTGCATTCCTGGTAGAGGGTATGAGTGTCTGGGACATTCCCAGAACATGATACAGTTATCCTCGATGACAAATCACATAGTCCATCCTGCCCAGTGCTGACTCCACTGTAATTCTGGATTGAAAAACATCTTGAAGTGTGTGTGTGTGTGTGTGTGTGTGTGTGTGTGTGTGTGTTCTATGTTTATGGCTTGAGGATAAACCCTGGGCCTCAGTTGTCAACCGAAGGACAGGTAGTGTTTCTATACAGGCTCAAGGAAAGGAGAGGGAGGAGGGTGTTAAAAGATAAACACCTGCAAGCTGAAGGCTGCTTGGTTGAAGCTGGAGAGATGCTAGAAAAAGAGCTCACACACTACCACAGATACATTGACTCCATATGTTTGTGATTTGATAGTATAAAAACATGCCCTTAGTCCCTCTTCCAATCTGGGGGGGACTTACGAGACTACGAACAACTAGAATGGCTTTGAGATGTAGCAAGACTAGAAGAGGAGGGGAAATGGTGGCTCTGGAGACACAGCTGCCTGCAGTCCAGAAGGAACAGTAGCTGCAAAAGTTGCCGGACCTGACCCTGATGCATGGTCAGTGCAGCAGAGGGAGGGCACAGACAAGATAGCCTTTCACCATTAGAAGAGGGGACGCGGTCCTCTGAGAAAACAGCTAGGACATTTAGCCCATCCATTGAGAAGAACAGTGGCAAAGCTGTGTCTTTGGTCTCCTGGCTCTCAGAATTAGGTAGGAGAGATGTTTGGGTTGTAGGTTCCTGAATGCTCTCCCATAATGCTTTTCATGCAGTGACGATTGCTGAATTGTTCTTCACAAAGTAAAGAGAGAGAGAGCAGGGTGGAGACTTCAAGGGTCTGTTATTCGTCGGCTACATGGTTCCCACTCTTTCTTAGTGGATGCTTAGAAACCACCACCAGTGCTTGAAGCTCTGCTGCCGGCCACCGCATCTACAGACACTTACTGTTCTTTCTTCTATACCATTGACTTGGTTTTTATACCCTTATTTCTCCTGTCACTACAAACCTGTGGATCTGAACTATCCCCCACAGATTCATATTTTAGAGGCTTGGCTCCCCAGCTTGTGTTATGATTTTGAAAGCCATTGCACCTTCAGGAGGTGCGGCCTGAATGACACAAGAAGTCACAGAAGCGTGGCCCTGAAACATCCCTATTCCAGCCTAGGTTCTTCTTGGTCAGCTGCCGTGGAACAAGTTACCAGAGCACACGACCGTGACACAGACTAAGCTGCTTGACTTGGTCTTCCCTGGCATGGTGGACTGAGTTTTCGTGGACTTTTGAGGTCGAATAAACATTTCTTCCCTTGAGTTGTGTCTGCCAGGCATTTTTGTACAGTGACAAGAAACACAAGAGCCACAGGCACTGTCTTTTATCATTTTCCTTTTTGCTTCACCTGCCAATTTCCTTGAATCTGTGCTCAAACCAGGCTCTTTATGCAATCATCTCTAGCTTCATTCTTTCCTGTCTGAAGAAACTTCTCTACCAAGTTGCTCTGCCGTTCTTCTACCTGAACAGGACCCAAAGTTACACTGTCTTCCACCCTCCTTACATATGCCACACAGCTCAGCATTTTCACTGGACAAGAGCAAGACCTCGGTGCATCTTAGATTTCTTTTTCTTTTGTCTTTCATTGCCTCATTCAAAAAAAAAATCATGCTGATTCTTCTTTTAGCATACCACATGGCTGTTTCCACCTTCACCTCTGTGGTGACACGCATGTAAGTCTTTCTTCATAACTGCATTAGGCAAGATTAATGAGGCTTCGTGTGGGGTGGGTACTCGAAGTCAGAAATTCATCGGAAGACTATTTTAAAGACAATTTTCAAAACCATAATCGAGGTAAAAATGCATTATGGAAGTAAGCATTTAGGTTAAAGAATTTGCAAATGGAATGCTGTATGGGTCAACATCACAGATTTGTGTTCTTGCCTCAGCTCCCTGTGTAGCTTGACAGGGTCCTTACTGACCATGCCACCTTTCTCCTTATGCTTCTGCCCTGTCCATCCTACGTAGCACCATCAAGTGAATCTGTCTAGAGTATGTTGAGTTAATAAGTCACATACACAACCTCCATCTGGCGTGCATGGCTTACTTCTAGCTCGGCTCTAATCATCCATGCTTACCCCATTGCAGGACGCCCAAGATCATGTTTTTCTCCAAGGTTTGTTCCCACCAACTAACAGTCTCCAGCTTTCTCTGACCCGCCCAAGACTCTTTTCATTCCTCCTTCTGAAGTTGTGGTCTGTCTTGAACTGTAGGCCTGCCATCTTCTTCACTCTTTGACTGCTTGATCGTTCAGCAACGTTCAATGCCGCCAGCCCACGGTTCTCATCGTAGTCCGCTTTCTCTAGAAATTCTTCTCTGCTGCTTTCCCTTTCCCCTACAAACGGGTCCTTAGTGTTGCCACACCCTCTCACTAGAACTTCCTGTTTGCTTTTCTGTGTGCATCTGCTGAGTGACAATGCTTGTCCTGGGGGGACAAAGTCCACGTCTACTCACCCTTGATAGGCATCTCATGATGGAGAAGAGTACGGACACCACCAAAGTCCATCTTGGTGAACCAATGATTGTGATTGACATTACTTACAGGAGTATGGGTGAGGGGTTCCTTATAGAAGCAGAAATGACTCAAAGGCAGCTGCATCACCAAGGCCCACCCCAGCAGGCGTGACAGCTCCCAGAATCTGAGCACCTCGAGCATGCTCCAAATCCTGCAGGCAGCTAAGGAGGTTTGAGCGTGCCTTCCAAGTGACTCAGTTGCTCTTCCAGGGAGTTTGGCTGATTTTTGCTTCTTCCAGGAAGCTGGTCTGGTCTCAGAGTCTTCTTTGCAGCTCAACTTTGCTTCTCAGAGACGTTCTCTCAGCCTTAATTGCTTACTGTGGCAGGGAGGGGCCTCGGGAATCTGGTCAGTTTCAGGGACCCCCTGAAACTAATTTGAGTACTTTAACCTTCCTGCCTTAGGAGGTTTCCTGAAGAATGAAATGTTTCAATCTAGGAGGAAACCATTAGGCAGCAGCTCCTCAGGGTGTGGTTCATCTCACAGTCTTGTTATACTTTTAGCATCCCACATAATACTTGGCATAGCCTAAGTGTACCAGGCATATTAGTTCTGTGACATCAGCTTGCCATAATCCATCAAGCACTTACTATGGAATACACATTATGGAATTAGCTTTACTGAGGTAGAGTTGCTCTGTAGCATAGGTTGGGCTAAAACTAGTCATTCTCCTGCCTCAGCCTCCCAAGTATTGGGAGTACAAGTAAGTGTCACTGTGGCTGGCTTCCAACAATCAGTTTTGAGCCACATAGCTTCGTGTTGTATATGGAGAAGAAGAGGCAGCTGGAAACCAACCAGATCAGGGTTAGATTTTTGTCTCCATCATTTTATAAGCAAGAGCAGCCTATGCCAATCTGTTTTCCTCCTCCAAGTGTCAGCTTGCTCTTCTGTAAGATGGAGATAAGGGTGCTAGCTTTACAGGATGGTGGTGGGGATCCAAAGTGGCCACCCTCATAGGATGTGTAGCGTGCCTGCTGACACTGGCAGGTGTGTGGTGCATGTCAGTTCCTTTCAGCAACCACTTGGGCATGAGCAAGTGAGAAACTGCCAGATGCTTCTCTCCAAACTGTGAGAGAGATGGGTGTGTTACTCAAACATCTCACTGGTGCCTCTCCATTTGCAACCAAGAAAGGAAGGTGCAGGTGAAGAGCCTTTCCGTGCGGCAACTTAGTTGAGGTGGTTCCCTTTAAATGATGAGATAGGGCTGCACCACCCAGATTTCGGACCCACTAATACCCTGCTTCTTTCTCCTTGACTGGGACAGTTTCATAATGAATGGAAGCTGTTGATGTGGTTCTGTTGAGTAATAAGGTCATTCTTCTACTCTACGAAATGGCTAGCAAGTAGATTCGTGAAATGTCTAATAAGCAGGCAGGTGTTTAGAATACAGAACTGTGACAGGCTTCTCAGAAGCATGTGCCAGCGGAGGTACTTGCGGTTAGTGGCAGACCCCTACCCCTCGCTCTTAAAAACAGAGTCCTCGGCTTGATGGTAGGCCAGCACAGAGGGAACGTGTCTGAAAAACAGTTTTTTTTTTCTTTTTTTCTGTTTTGGTTGCCTGTGTATGTAGGTGGGGTGTGTGTACATCTGTGTATGTTCTCCTGCATGTTGGTGCACACATGTGTGTATGTCCTTCTGAACGTTGGTGCATGCACGTGTGTATGTTCTCCTGGGTGTTGGTGTGGACATGTGTGTATGTTCTTCTGTGTGTTGGTGCACACATGTGTGTATGTTCTCCTGCATGTTGGTGCACGCATGTGTGTATGTTCTGTGTGTTGGTGCGTGAATGTGTGTATGTTCTCCTGGGTGTTGGTGCACACATGTGTGTATGTTCTGTGTGTTGGTGCGTGCATGTGTGTATGTTCTTCTGGGTGTTGGTGTGGACATGTGTGTATGTTCTCCTGGGTGTTGGTGCATGCATGTGTGTATGTTCTCCTGGGTGTTGGTGTGGACATGTGTGTATGTTCTCCTGCATGTTGGTGCATGCATGTGTGTGGAAGGCAGCAATTGGGCTTGGGCATCTTTCCCTATTATTCTCCACTTTATTCACTGAGGCAGTCTCTCTCTCTGATTCGGCTCACCAATTCACTTCGTTTGACTAGCCAGCTTCCAGGAGGACCCCATGTCTCTCCTCACAGAGTTCTGGGATCACAAGTGGCCTGTCCAGCTTTTTATGTGGGCTTTGAGGCTCCAAACTCTTGTTGCCACGTGTGCAGAGCCCGAGCTTTGCACTGACCCATCCCCTAAGCACCACGGTTTCTTTTTAGAAACATTTGCTTATTGTATGTGTGTGGTGTGGTGGGTGCCCATATTCTCATGCCAAGGCATGCAGGTGGAGGTAAGAAGAGGGCATTCTGGAGTAGATTCTGCATGTTCCCTGGGTCCTGGGGATTGAACTCAAGTTGTTAGGCTTGGCAGCAAGTGCCTTTATTCTTTGAAGCTTCTTTATCACCCCCAGTTTCTTTCTTTTTTGTTAATTTCGTTAATTTTTTTGTGATTTCCCCCTTCCTTTTCTCCCTCTAAGCCCTCCTACACGCCCAATGTATTCCTCCTTGCTCTCCTTCTGATTCATTGCCTCTCTGTTTTCACTAATTATTCCATACATATATAAATATATGTTTATGCATATATATCCCTAAATATAACCTGTTCAGCAGTGTCATGTTACTTGTATGTGCATTCTCATATATGTGTATATGTCTATATACACATATATTTCTAAATATAAACTGCTCAGTAAATATAATGCTGCTTGTATATGTGTTTTCAAGCACTGGATAACTAATTTGTGTGCTCTTCCTTGGGGAAGACCACTGCTCCTGCTCCCAATTGTCCTCAGTCACCTATAGTTCTCTGTGTAGGGTCCAGTTTGACTTGGACATTGGTGTCTTGTGAATCTCACAGTTTCTTTTTCAGAATAAAAACAGACTATCTTTTTTAAAAAAAAAACAAAAAAAATCTCATTTTAATTTAAAAATTTTATTTTGAGGCACATCTCTTTAATTTCCTTGAACTTTCTACATAGCCAGGCAGCCATCAAACTTGCTGTGTTTCTGCTTCAGCCTCCTAAAGCTCAGGCAGATCTTGAACTTGCTCTTCTCCTGCTCCAGTCTCCTGTACAGCTGGTGCTATAGGCGTCTCCTGGTGCTGTAGGCGTGTGCCACCAGGTCCAGCTGTCTCTTAGGTTAAAATAACACCTACCTTGTACTGGTGACAAAACTTTACATAGAGTACTCATTGCATAAATTTCATAAGTACATAATTTTATTCAATAAATTTTATATTTGTTTTTTCTTTATATGTAATTTTCTCCTATATTTTTAACATTTAATTTTTATTTTATGTATGTGGGTGCTGGCTTACATGTATGTCTGTGTACCACATGTGAGCTTAGTACCCAAGGAGACCAGAAGAAGACATTGCATCCCCTGGAACTGTTATTGCAGGTGGTTGTGAGGGGTCATGAGGGTGCTGGGAATTGAATGCAGGTCCTCTAGAAGAACAACTCACTTAAACACTGAGTCATCTCTCCTGCCCCTCAACTTTCCTACTTTATAAGGTTTAGATGAAGGGTCAGGTCTGCACACCCATGAGTAAGTAGTACAGCCTGTGCTTGAACTTTTATCTACCAGAATTCATCTGACTTCAAGGGTGGGACTTTTAAATACTGTGAAATGTGGTTTTCTGCATAACGTGTTTGGTTTTCTCACAATATATATTGAGTGCATTTAATAAAGCTAGCAAGGAGGTTGCATAAATCTCCAAATAGCGCAGGAAATAGACTGTTCTTAACCAGCAACTGATATCATCAATACCTACCCCTACCAATTAACAACAAATGAAATGGATTTTTATGGTAGAGATCCATTCTTTTCTCTTTCCTGTGGCATTTATTTATCGCCTATTCTGTGACACGGAGTCGTCCTATAAGAACATTCTTCTGTGATGTTTTTATAGAGGGAGATAATCTTGAAAGGAATAGCCCAGAATGTGTAAGTCTGATAGATCAATATCCTGCCCTGCTGTTTACCGTGAAGGCTTTTGAACGTTGTAAAAGCTGGTTGCTCAGGTGTGTGAAGGTATGGGTGGAAATGAATGAAGTCATAATCTAAATCAGTAGTTCCTCTCATTTCCTGTGAGTCTGGCGGGCAGAGTATGTGGGAATGCTTGTCTGGTTTTGACTGACAGATCGCTTCTGCATACCTGTAACTGGATGGTGTGCAGTCATGCTTATAGTAGGACTGAACTCTCGAGAACTATTTTCTCCTAATACATGCCCTTTTATTTTCACTGGTCACAGAGGCAGGGACCTATTAACTTGTTTGAAGATCCTCGAACGACTTGCGGTTACCAAGCCAGTTATCATCAGCAAAGACCTCTTTACCCAGTCTGGGATGAGACCGCCACTCAGGAAGTTCCGACCGGCCTTGAACACTGTGGCTCAGGTAGGAACATAAACAAAAGCTGGGACTGTGGAGAGAGTTGAAGGGCAAGGGAAATCTGCTGAGGGCTACTTCTCTGAAATAACACCTCCATGGCTTCCCTGGGTACAGATGCTATTGTTCTCTCATGGAAAGCCCCGTGTCTTCTCGATAACTTTGCCCTACTTCATTGTCCAGCAAGAAGGTGAAACTACCAACGGGCCCAAGAGGGGTTGCTTTCGGTCTGTTTTGTGAATCGTTTCGTGCCTTCTGTGGCCTTTCCTCTTGCTTCTCCATTTAGGGTGGTTGTTGACAAACACATTTTGCCATCCCAAAGGATGAACTGGAAAGACAGAAGGTGGCGGATCAACCTTCCTTCAGGCTGACACATCTCTTGTTCTTCATTGCTCTCATTCTCCACTGGCATCTGCAGTCCTTTTTCTCCAGCCTTTTCCTGCTCACCAACCATCTGTGTCAGCACTTTTCCCAGTCCCCCTTCCTGATCTGCTGGCTACAGGGTGGCCCTCTCCTAAGCTGGAGTGAGACTCCCCAGGACCTTCTTGCCCCCACCAACCAAAGCGACCCGAGCTGTTGCCTGCGCTCCTCTTTTGTTCTCTTTGCAGGGCTTACTTCCATTTCTTTTCAACTCTATTAGTCTTTGTTTACTTATTAGCATTTGAAGAAAATAACGAATGTAGAACTTGAATTCGACGGTTTGAAATTTCATTATCTTTGAAACCATGCTCTAATGACATATATAAAATGCAATATGCATATGTATACATATTATTTCATATATATTATTAGTCCATGTAATTGTTCTAAACCTGTCAGAATGTTATTCCAAATCTGTCAGATTTTTTTTGGGGGGGGGGTCAGGATAAATTCCTAGCATAAGCAATGTCATTGTGCCTGCATATTGAAATACGTATTTCTCAGGAATTAGACAAGTAAAGCTGTGAGACCCGGGGTAATTTCTGAAACTTAGTAGAATTCTTTGTTGTGGTGGTTGTTTACTCTCTTCCTGACTTATGGTAAGTGACTTGTAAAACAGTGGGAAAATAAAATGAACATCTGCTTTGTTGCCCCTTCTTCATTCTGCAGCAGAAATGAACAGTGAGACACAGAAAACAGTGCTTGTTCCAGGCAGGGGCTTGCTGGGGTGGGCGGGGCTGCTGGGGTGGGCGGGGCTGCTGGGGTGGGCGGGGCTGCTGGGGTGGGCGGGGCTGCTGTGATGGGCAGGGCAGTATGGGAGGTTCTTTCTAGTTCCCCTAGCTCATCTCTAGGATAAAATGGCATCAATATTTGCTGGCTCCGTGAATGGTGATAATTGCAGCAGTCTGTGACTCCTCGGGGCTGCGGATGCAATCATGCCTATGCTATCATTTTCTTGTTGCTATCTCAGTCCCTTCAAGCGTTAAAAGCAAAAAAACGCACGCGAACCTCTCAGCTGCCCATCCGTTCCGCCACGAGGCTGGGAAGATTCTGCACCTGTGCAAAGGTTAGATTCAAGACTTCAGATGTACGGACGTGAAAAGGGAGCTCCTAAAATTCCAAACAAGTTGGGCGGTGGTAGGAGCACTTAGGAGGCCGAAGCAGGCAAATCCTCAGGTTCAAGGTCAACCTGGTCTAGATAGTGAGTTCCTGGACAGCCAGGGTTACACAGAGAAACTCTGTTTCAAAAAACAAAACAAAAAATCCAAACAAATTAGATTTCACCTATATAAGCACAAGGCCCACACAGCCGTGCCTGAATTTGTATAATTCTTGAGTACCATTAATGCCACAAGATTTAGGGTTTTTATCTACTAATTGCAACTGTGATTTGCTACTTGCCTTAAACTTTTGCTCTGATGGTACTTGTGCTTGCTATAAGTGGACTCTTACTTGTAGCTGAGGTTCTCTGCATACTCATCCATAACCCCAAGGTGAGAATGTCTTTGTTTCCCAAAAAAACAGACATAGTTTTTCTCTTTCTGAATTGAGGAGCACATAATTGGCCAGAGGGGATAGTATCTTATTGTCCTTCTACTTCAGGGCCAGGGAGACCATTTCTGTGAAATATATGGTTAACAAATCAATCTACCCTTAGCTTTAGAATGCAAAGAATTGTTAGCGATGTGCTACAGTGTTTGTGCCGTAGCTGATGGTTGCAAGACAGAAGCTGGGGTTGCCTTGACTTTGGGGTGGGATGGGAAGACTGGAGGGATAATGACTATTCTTAGGATGGCCTGACGTGCCTTCCATTGCAGCTTGGAGTGATAGGCTATCCATGGGGTCTGACTCCCTACCAGTTGGTGGCAATCTATTTGCAACTATAGGCAGTACCTCCCACTTCCTCAGGCTCCCTCTGATGGAAAGATCTGGCAAGAACCTTGCACCTTCCTTGTCTGCCCTTTGCCTTGTGAGCTGTCCAAATGAAGGAGCAGCAGCGGGGAATTCTCTCTGGTCTGTGGCCTAGTTCTCCTCGGTGATGGGTTGTCCTTTGGAAGGCTATTGTGGGGTACTAAAGATGGGAGATGAAGACATGTGAATGATTTCTCCAGCTGTGGCACTTTTTTTTTTTTTTTTGGAGATGTGCTGAATAAAAAAAGGGAGAAAAATACTCAAGGCTTTTTTTTTCTTCTTCTTTCATCCTATTTATAACTTCAGTTTCCTTCCCCTCCTCCGACTCATCGCTACTTCCCACTCCTGCTCTGCCTCACGTCTGTCCTCTCAGAAGGGATGAATGGACTTCTTTTCCAAGGTTTACACACCTGTCGGTGACTGGAATACTGACAGGAGGGGCCGGTCGTGCACACCCAGGCTCCCTCATAGTGTCCTTCACCCGAGTGTTCTTTCTGTTCGTTCATGAAGCAGCAGAGGCCGAGGAGGAGGAGGAGAGGAGTGGAAGAAAGGAAGGCAAGAGAGAAGAAAGCTGAACTAAGACTTGAGTAGGGAAAGCCTCGCCAATCAGGGGAAGGGAGACTCGGCAGCCAGGAAAGCTAGGAACAGGTAAAGAGGGAACTGCCAGAAATAGAGAGGGGGAGGGTAGTGGGGGAAGAAGGTGAAAGATGACTGAGGGGGGGGGGCAGAGAAGTGGGGAGCCCAGAAGATGACAAGGGAAGAAGGGGAGGAAAGAGAGTGTGAAAGGGAGAGAGAAAAATGATTCTGAGGACATTCACGACAGCTAAAACGGGAAGTCGCATTTGCATGCAATCGCCCGTGCAGCTGTGCATTGCTTCACAATGATCTTGCAGTCATCATTTTCTTTCATTTTTACCTCCTCCTCCCTCTGCCACAGCCCCCTCCTCGCTATCAGCCTGGAGCCATTATGGAGAGCCAATGGGGGCCGAGGGCTGGTGTTCTGCATGAATGAATGGGCCCTTTCTGTTTCAGCTTCTCGGCATCCCTCTGTCAGGGAACCGTGTGAATCAATGGAGCTCCTTAACAAGCGAGGGCTGTACTGTCTGTTACTGTTTATAGTCTGCCTGGAGTGTAGCCCACTGACCCTGCCTCTTTTCTCTCCCCTTCCTCTGTTCTGTCCCTCCGTTTCAGCACCTCCCTCTCCAGCATCATAAGAATCATTGTGTACGTCAGGCCCCTGCTCCCTGTTTTTAAGAACTCACTAACATGTTGCTGTCATGAGCCCTTAGGGCTAGTTCCTGCCCACATCCCTGTTGAGAAGTGACTGGGTAGATACAATCCATTCTCAGATAAGCCTGGAAGCAGAGCCAAGCCCCGACCAGAGTCAGGCAATGCTTGTTTTCTATTGGGAACCAGTAATCAGAGACTGCACTCCACATTCAGACAACAGGACCAGAGTTCATCCATAGCTGCCAGCTGTCCATATCGGATTTTAGCTTTTCAGTTAGGGTCATCATGAGTGACCAAAGCATGTCTCAGAAAACATGGTGCTCTAGCCTCCTTACAGTTTGGCATCATATTTTTTTCACTTCAGAAATTATTTTTCAAATGCAGAGATGGTTTTAGTCTTGGATCAGTTTAACTTATAAGAGTAGCATTTTGATCAATGTACACTCATGTCAAATACCTGCTTAGGCTGGGAGGCGGTGCACAGCCACAGAGGCTAGAAAAGAGCAGATTTCATTCTTCTCTCCATGGCCCTTGATTTGAACTACCAGGCATTGTTTTTCCCCTACTATAATGTAGTTTGGCATATTTTGTTTGCTGAGTTCAGTAAAAACTTCATCTACCTTCATGCACAGAATCCTGCCTCTTTTCATCTGTCTTGAGAAAGAATAAAGAAATGGACCAAGAGTAAGGGACCGGGCTTTTATCTATCTATCTGTCTGTCTGTCTGTCTACCTACTTACCTATTTATTTGGTTTTTTTTTTTTTTTTAGAGGGTTTCTCTCTGTGTAGGAACCCAGGCTCCTAGAGGAGATTGCTTAGGTTTATGATAGGTCTTCCTCATTGTGTGACCTTGGGCAACTTGATTTTGATTCCCAGTTTCCTTATATGCCGGGGAGATTCTCAAAGTATGTTCCACAGGCAGTGGCAGAAGCAACAGAAGAGGGGCAGGAGGCACAGGGTAAAGAGAGAAGAGGAGGAGGAGGAAGAGGAGGTAGAGGAAGAGGAGGAGAATCTTAGATACATAAAATTTAACTCTTGCTTTAGACTCACAAACTTGAATCTCCAGAATCTGCTAAATCACAGGCTTTAAAACTCTACTCCAGGGTTAGGGCTGAGAAATGTCTGCTTCTAATACTTTTCTAGGAGCTGCCCCGGTTACTGCTGCTGGAACTCCAGAGCTCACACTCTATGAGAACCACGCAGTTCACATCTGTGAAACTTGAAGCATGTCAACATACAGTAAACACGATGTGCATGTCGGCTATTGTAAACCATTGCCTTCAAGTGCCTTTTGACTCATTGTCCCGTAAAGTATGTTTTGGAAATCAAAAAGTGCTTAAAGGTTGAGTCAGAAAGTGACCCACTGTTTGGCTGAACTCATTTGACTGCCAGGGGCACATGGTGGGTCTCCAGAAGACAGATGGGGAAAGAGAAGACAGAGTCCTTGCCTGCAAGCAACTTCTTTTTAAAATTGCATATGTAGGGTACATTTTTTGCGGGGGAGGAGGGAGAGAGTAAATGGCTCCTATATGAAATAGCACACTTACATATGACACAGGCTTGGGAATATCGAGGAATGACTTTATATTTCACTATTTAAAATTTCTGAAGCAAATTTACTAATCAGATGGGGGAGTTGAGGAATGTCTTCCCCAAATAAACTTTAGAAGTTCATGTGGGAGACATGTTGAGAGGCCAGGTTCACGGTCTCTCTTGGGGCTCTGTCATCTGGCCCAGCGGCTGGGAGGGATCAAACCTGGGCAGTGTTTGGAAAGCTCCATCGACAGCCAGGTGGGATGTCTCAGCAGGAAAAGCAGAGCCTCCAGTTTGGCTTTCAAGTGTTGAGAGTGTTGTAGAAACGCCAGCCAGCAGGACTTCACTGGAGACTCACCTTGCCCCGGAATGTTTACGCTCCTAGCAGGTTTCCTCTTTCAACTGACTGCATGGGATGGCTGCGCAGCTTACGAACCAGCGCTTTCAGCTCCAGCTGCAGCGCGTATCTGTTCTGTCTTTCTTCAGGACACAGTTTTCTTTTTCTAGAGCCCTTTTTTAGGTTCTTTGTTCTTCCAGACAATTCTGAGCCTGTGGGCCCGCGAGTATCCTGGATGTTGTAACATTGCATATTCCTATGTTGAACTAATCTGTCCCAGACAGAGTGTTGGACTGTCATTTAGGGGGACCTCGGGTGAGGCAAATTCTTCACTGGTCCCATCCTCAACATTTTATTGAATTTTCTTGATTTCCCAACTCAATGTGGAACAGTCTAAACTTTCAAAAGGGAGTTCCTTGCAACTAGTTTGTGTATTATTACTATTATTGTTGTTATTACTATTATTGTTAATATTATTTTAAAATATGTATTCCCTTATTTTTGAGACACAGTCTCTATGTAGTCTGGAACAGGCTATGTAGCTCAACACCAGAGAATCCTCTTCTCAGCAAATAACGTCTGACCACCGAGGGAAATGGACAGTTTGTGTTTCTCTGAATCTGGTTTGACCCTGTGCGGTCTGGGATGGAGCTGGCTATAGTCCTGTCAGAACTTTCATCTTCCACAGAAGATCACGCTTGGGGCCTCGCTGCCCTGATTAGGTAGCCCAGAGGAAGGACCCCAGGGAACCTTGAGGCTGAACAGTCTTGTCACCTGTCACATACCCTACCTACCCCATCCCATCTCTGAGGGGTTTTAAGGACATGCTGAAAAGGAAGAGGAAGTAGGTGAGCCTAGCCTTAATCCTCTTACCACCATCTCCTCCACACTTACTGCCATCTTTTGCTTTTTCTAGCGAGGTATCTGTATGCCCAAGCCTTCTCTCTGCAAGCGAAGGTGGTCCTCTGACCAGCTGTGGGTGCCTGCTGCTGCCATGTTGACCCCGCTCTGCTGCCTATCTTAGACTCCTACCTTCTGCTTCTTCAACATCTTGATTGACATTCAGATTCCTTGACCATTTGGTGTAAGGGTTTGAATCTAAATGAAACTGTGTTGTCCAGGCAGAGGGCTTAGCCTGGTGTGGTAGAAAGAGCAAGAATACAAACAACATCATGTCCTGGAGTTTTTGATAAGTTCCTTGGGTGTCCAATTTTTAACAGATGGGTCTTTTATTTTTGAAGTTTCCTGCTGGTTCCATAGTACAAGACATAAAAGATCATGGCCTATAGCCAATAAATGGAACCCTTGCCATCCTGCATAGTCTGAGTGTAAATTTAAAGGAGCCAGAGAAAGGAGGTGTCTGACGCTGACCTAATGCGTCTGACTACTCTCTCGCTACCCGAGGCACACCCTACCCTTGAGCTCCCTCCTCCTTCTCTCTCCCTCATCTCTCCATCTCTTCCTCTCCTCTCCATTGTATATCACATGTTTACATCTACCAACATTACCCTTCTCTGTAATTTCACCAGCAGAAAGAGGGACACCTGGGAAGAAGAATCCGGACCCAGAGCAGTTAGGGGTTGGGGCTCATGCACACTGGAATGATGCAAGGGTAAATGGGGGTGGGGGTTGACACACACAACGTGTGTGTGTGTGTGTGTGTGTGTGTGTGTGTGTGTGTGTGTGTATGAATCCCTTCTACAGATGCTGGGAAAGGAAGGAGACCCAGGTGCAGAAAGGGCTCCTCTCATCTTGGCAGGACTAGTTGAGTGACAATTAGCACACAAGCATGCTTTGGCCTGACCACCTGATGGATAAATTCCTTGTTTCTCAAAAAAGTCAAGGAAGTGACAGCATTGCACTGGAACTCCCAGGGGACTCTGGAGGGGGGAAAGTTCTCTTAACTTTTTCAAACCGCAAAATGTTTAGTTCGAGTTGGGAAAAGGTCCCCGGGGCACCGAGTTCTTATTGGATTCTAGCAGTTTGACCCCTCTTTTGGAACAGGGGCGGGGGTGGGGTGGCCCCTGCAGGCTGGCGTCGCCTCTTCGTCTCCTCTCTGCTCCCGCGGGCCGGGCTGCTAGCGGGCGCTGCGGATCTCTGTGAATCTCTGTGAATGGAAGTGGTCGGGTGGGTGGATGATGTGAGAAGGCTGGAGCTGAGCTGAGCCGAGAGGGGGTGTGAGAGCCGAGGGGGTGGGGACGGCCGGGCAGGGACAGCCTGTGGTGCTCACGTCTGGCCGGGAGAGACTCTCTGCCTCCAGATGTTCAGTGTGTTTATAGCTGCCAGAGCAAGAGACCAGCTCCCTCGTTAAGAAGTTGCTTTCCCGAGCTGCAGCTTCTGCAGCTGGAGGCTGCGCCGCCCTCCCTTCCCCCAGGCTGGTCCCTCACCCCGACCCCGCCTTCCTCCTCTGCAATCCTCCCAAAATACACGAGCACACAAAAAGAAAAACACCAGCAGATTTTTTATTTCAGAGAGTAAACACTTGGGCCGTGGGGGTCTGGAGGTTATGGGAAAAGAGGAAACCATCCAGCTAATCAGGCAGCACACACTTCCCCCGCTGAAATAAAACAGAAATCTTTGCTCCGCAGGGCTGCCGGGTTAACCCCGGCACTGCCAGCCAGGCAGGGCCCCAGCCACCCTTCCCAATGTGGGGCGCCCTGGCCTAGGCTTGGCAGCTGCAAAGCTGAGTCTGGTAGGGAGAGAGGCGTGGACTGCTTGGCCTGCCTGCTGTCCCTTTGGTTTGTGGTGGCACATCTGTTTAAGAAATAAACGGTTGAAGCAGATGAGATTTTGGACTTAGATTTAGTTTGCAAGAGGCTAGTGGGAGTTTGAGATAGGTGGGCGAGCCAGCAGGTCACCCCTCCCTGCTCAGTCCTTGCAGTTTGCAAAGAAACAGAGCCTAGCTTCCAGGGCCCAGCTCTTTAGACCTGCAATCGACAGACAAACCACTGAACCTTTGGGAACTTCAATTTCCTGATTTCTAATATCAGAGTGCCAACCTCACAAACTTATGGTGAGACAGGAAACAAATAACCAAGCAGGTTGAGTGTGGAAATGAACAACGACCAGGCATGGATTCAGAGAGAAAACCAATCCAAGGTTTTACAGACTTCTGTGAATGCAAGGCCATCCAGCCAGCCAGCCTGTCTGCCTGTCTTCCTCCATCCTTTCCTTTCTCCCACCTCCTACCTCCTTTCCCTTCGACTAGTTCTTCCCCTACTAATGGCCTTCAGAGTCTATGTTCCTTCATTTACCCCCTTACTGTCTCTGTCCAGAGAACATAAATATCCTATGGGGCAGAAGTCAGGGGTCAAACAGGAGGCCTAATTGCGCTATGGGAGAGATCACCTCTCCCCTGATGTGTGGGCAGCCTTTGGCCCTCAGAGCTCGCCCCTGTGCTTGGCCTCTGCCTTTCAGTTCAGACCCTGCCCTGTCTCACTGTCTGGAGAGCTGGTCCTCTCGTCTCTGCCTCACTGTGCATTTTTATAGGGATCAGCTCCTCCTATTCCTGAACATCCTACTAAGACTTATTCACGGCCTTTGAAGACTCTTACTTTTTAATAAAATGGGTGTTCACAACCTCGATGCATCCTTTCAGGTGGGATTTAAACCCCAACCTCCAAAGCTACTTTTTTTTGCAAGTCATAACCCCTCCTTGGTAAACTTTGTCGAGTAGGGCTCGGAAGCAGAAACACCCATGATTTAAACATGTACAGAACCAGGTCCTAACTGCCTGGGCCTTCTATTGGATGTCCTGCTAGTACATCATCAGCTCTGACAGCATTCTGCCAGGTATTAGGCCTGCTGATTGTCAAGAAATGAGGGAGGGGGGATTGTCTTGGTTTTGTTGTTTCTTTGTTTTATCAGAACTGATTTTTAGAAAAGCATGATGCTGCTAAAAATATTACATGCAAGGAGTTTGCTTTCCCCTGCTTCTCCGGATGATCTGAGACTCCAGAGAGGTTAGGATCTTCTGCCGTCAGAGGGGCGGTTCCATTGTGTCCTCCTGCGGCCGACGGGGGCACAAATGCCTCTCTATCTTGCTTAACAGCAATGAATTCACTGGTGTCAACTTCCTTCCTGCAGATCCCTTTCCACTGCTCTTGTAGATCCCCAGAGATTGGATTTAAATCTGGACGCTGTTTCCAACCCATTGTCTTGGAGATAAGAATCGTGGCCTTGCCCAATGTCCAGACGCATCTTTCTGCTTTATTTTGTGCTACTCAGGATTTCTCTGCGAACTTCTTGAATCTACTTCTCGAAAACTCTCTAGTGGCCCTTAGATTGTCCTCACGTAGTGGGAGAAGGGATGGCGGCCGAAGTGCCTGGAGCAATCTCCCCGTTGAGTCAGGGTCTAAGAGGCAATTATGGCAGGTGAACTGCTGAGTGTTTCGCAATGGCAGACAACTGTCTCTACCTAGACATGGTCCTCTGGAGTCTTAGCTCTTCATATCTGATCTCTGACTTCTCTTGAAACTTCTGACCAGGGTCTGTTGTGATAAATTCACTTAGACAACTGATAATTTTCCAATCTCTCCAATCCAGGGAGAGATGGCCTCCAGATTAACCTAGGTGGACCCTTCTACATGGGCCTTCCTGGTTTAATGTTAGTGTATTCAACTTTCATCAGTATGTTCGATGAACAATCCTAGCAGAACAAGACTTAGGGCTGGCTCATGAGCCTTGGCTGAGTATTGTTTTTTTTCCTAATTAATTAACTTATTTTTATTTTATGTGCATTGTTGCTTTGCCTACATGCTTGTCTACGTGAGGATGTCAGAGCCCCTGCAGCAGGAGTGACAGACAGTTATGAGCTGCCATGTGGGTGCTGGGAATTAAACCAGGGTCCTCTGGAGGAGCCACCAATGCTCTTAACCGCTGAGCCATCTCTTCAGCCCCAAGTACTGGATTTTTATAATGAAAGTGGCCAGCTGCATCTGAAATCAGATGTGCCTGCAGGCTGTCCTGGGAAGCCCAGGCGAGATAAGGGAGAACAAAAAAGAGGCTTCATTCACTTCAAACCGGTCTGGAAGGGGTAGGCATTTTATCCCTTTTTAACAGAAAATTCTGAGTTTAAATTTCCTGAACAGTAAAGCCAGTAGATCTGGGCAGAACCCTTTCTTTGATTTTGGACTCTTTTGGTTTTTGACACAGTCGCAGAGCCCGAAGAGTCTCCTGTGAATATTTGCTTCTCTGTTAACCTCTCCTTGGAGAAAAGTATCAGATACGCTGATGTTGATCCGTGTTCTCCTCTGGTGAAAGGGGAGTCGGAATAATCCTATTCTAGAACGTTCCAGCGAATGCCTTTTCTAGAGCTGTGTGAGATGGAGTTGCCATTCTTTACACCCCCAGGGTGTTGAGGCCCCGTTCCTGGCAAGGCGATGTTATTTCCATTAAACAAAATGGAAAACTAGACTGTAGTTTCTGGAGGAAGAAGGGAGGGAGAGAAGAAGAAAATAGAGGAGGGAGAGATAGAAAAATTAGCTGAATTCGCTCTCTGATCCACTCTCTCACTGTATAAATTTTGTCTGCCGGGGTAGTTTCTGTTTTTACTCTTCCTTGTCACCTCCTCCTTCCTGACTCATGTCACTGTCCTGCCCAGATAAGACAAAGTCAGCTTTCCTACCAATCAGAAACCCATGAAAATCTCAGAGATAGAGCAGGGAAATGAGCCAGTGTCCCAAATATTTTTGGATCTCCTCTTGGGTTTCTTTTGCTCGGACACTGGTTCTTTGAGGGCGTGAATAAACCCGGCAATGTGCAAGGCTTGTGTGCAGAGAGTGGGTGTCCCTTTGTTGGGATTCGCCTGGGGTCGGGAGACTTTTCTTCCTCTTCACCTAAATGTCCCATTCCCCTTTGCTGCTTACCCTCGACTCCCCCCCCCCCACCCCCCACCCCCAGTTCGGGAAAGCTCTGTGAGCAGATGAAGGAGACCTTGAATGAGAGGAAAGTATTCAAAGCTTCTGAAAGGCTATACCCTTGAAGCCATCCGCAGTGTCCATAGCACGTGCTGAAGTTTACACAGAATGTTCAGACCTGAATAAAGAGACTAATTGTGGGGAAGCTGCTTTTCAGCACACAGGAGGGGCCATTCCCTGTGGGTTTTACTATCAAAAGGCTTTTAAAAGTGCAGCGAAGCCATTGTTGACTATTTCACAATGAAGTAAATACCATTTCTCTCCTTGCAGCTGTTCCCTGTGAGTGAGCGTAGAGTGATGTTTTTCCCCCTCCCCTCCTGGCAGAAGATGTCTGCTGTATAAATGCAAACACTTGGGTAATGAGATTATTTGTGTGCGAATTCTTTAGGAAAAGCATCTCTTTATTTTAAACTCAATGTGATGGAGGGCTGCGGCTCTGGAGCAGGGAGCTGGAGGGAGCGCCTGGCAAAGAATAGAATTGACAGGGTTGGGAGTGGAGCTGGGGGAAGACAGGGAGAAGGGCTGGGCTCTGGGTGCAGTACACTTGCCTCATTCCCGGGGCTGCCAGAAGCTCTCAGCCATACTGAGTGGGTGATGGAGGAGGGAAATTCCATTTTTTTTCTCAGTAAACAATTGCTTTCCCATCTGCTTTTTCAGGATTCTTTACTAATCTTACAGTTTTTTTTTTATGAAGGAGAAAGGCCATTCTAACATATGGTACAATGCAGGCTATGTTCCCTGTGTCCTGTGCCATCCACACTGTAGCTGGTGCTATGGTGGTTTGAGAATGTTCCTGAAGTTCCACAGGCTGGAACCAGCCCCGCTTTTGCAGAGAGGACTCTGGTGTAAAGTCATTTGATCCTTAGTTGGTGTTGTGTGGTTCTCAGGAGAGTGTTGTGACTCTCATGAAAAGTACCCCTGAAGGGAGACAACTCCCTGGATTCCCTTTTTCCACGTGGCCCTCCTCTCCACTCCTCAGTGTTTCCCCCAGTGTTAGCTTCTTTGCTAGGGGGACCTCACTAGAGCAGAGTGGTGACTGCCCTTTGCTCTGGTGCTGGGTACCAAATCAACCTCTTTCCTTTACTACTTAGCTAGCTTCCAGTATTTTGTTACAACACACACAGAACAAGATACCAACTATTCACAGATTTTGCTTACTTTTTCGGTTTTAAAAATTGTTTTACTATTTTTTTTACAGAAATTGAGCTCAGGTATGGAGTTGAAATTAAGTAAAACCAATTAACGTTAAATATGAGTATAAGTTTAACTCTTCTTAAAATAGCACCAGTAAAACATGGTAATAAGGGAGGGAGATTTACATTAGCTGGGAGGAAATTGGATTTTGAAATTAGTTATTAGTGGAGTTTGTGAGTTGCTTCCTCTCAAATACCTTTCACAATACCGTTTTCTAAAGGATATTTCAGTAGGGGCAGAAGTAAGTTTTTGGTGATATCTATCTGACTGATTCTTTCACATAAGATGTAAACTTTTAAAAAAGAATTTGATGGGGTTGTGTTAGGAAACTCCAGTGCAAAGAGCACTTTGGTAGAAAGGAAAGCCACTGAGTCCAGATTGTTCTTTTCATTCTGCTCCCAAGGTAAAAAGGAAACACTGGCTGGTTGTGTTGATTGTTGGAATGACCTGGTGGGGTCTTGGTCAAAATGGGATTCTGCCCCTCTTTTATTATTGGTCACTCAGTCCTTTCATGCCTTCCAGGTAGGGTGTCCAGTATTCATGGGCTAGCGGTCAGACGGAGGACAATACTTTCCCCATCTCTATAACCCAAGTAGAAGTTTTGAAGGATTGAGTAGGAAGAGCCCATGCTGGTTGGTTGTTTCTAATGCAGGCTTTGCCCTCTGCCTGGTTGTGGCTTATTAGCTTTCACACCCACATGGTTTAAAGTAGTCACTTGAAAACAACATGCCTTTCTGAAGATGATTTACAGATTAAAGAATAGTAGGAAAAGTAACCTAGTCGTATCTTCTGAGCTTTTAACACTTGGAGGTGTTTCCCTGGGTGTTTTTTTCTGTGCATAATCACCTGGGTTACACACAGGTCCCTGGGTTACGGGCCAGTCTTGCTGCTTGTCCCCCTGCCTCCAGGCCCTAATCTTCAATCTACTATTTTTTCTTGGTAAATTCATCGTTAGAAAACTGGCAGTTACTGACTCTCTCCTTCCCATTTAAACCTGTGCGCCAACTACAGCTCTTTTTGTTTCTTAGTTACAGAAAACTGATTCAAGTTTAAGAAGGAAATTATTGACTTCCTCCTGGGCAGGACAGGAGAGGAAGGAGCTGGGAAAACCCTTTTGCCAGCCCTGTGTGTTTATGTGGATTTGTCCTAAGGCGCTGGGGCTGCAGGGTAAAGGGACTCTCTTGAAAGATCTCAGGGTCTATGACATGACTTGATAGAGAACTCGGGCAGACCCAAGCCTGCTGGGCAGTGTCTCATGAGCTCTAGGGAGGAGAGAAGGATGAGAAATGTTTATGCCACAGAAGGGAGGACCGACACAATATGTTTCTCCGTGGAGCCTCCAAGTGAAGTGCAAGTGAGGGTCCCGGGCAATTGTCTGTGGAGCAGTCTCCCCCTCCAAACTTGGACAGTCTGGCTCACGAAGGGCTTGTTTTACTGGTGTTTAGAAGAGTGGTCACCCGGGTTCTGCTTTATGTATCCTAGATCACTGTTATTCTTTTCTTCCTACCCTGTGTTGACTTTCACCTCCCTGGTCAAGTCTGCCCCCCCTCCCCTTGGCCCTTTCGCCTGCCTTCAGGGATGTGTTCAGCCTCCCCAGCCCCCACATGCTGCCTCCCAACCTGAATGAGATAGTCCATTCCTGGGTCTGCTGCCCCTCACTTCATTAGCGTTCCTTGTGTTTATAAAGCCAGAAGATAATATTTTTAGGTTCCATTTGGAGTTCCCCAGCCAGCCTCTCTCTAAGCCACTTAGGAAGTTTAGAAAAGAAGGTCATGGAAATGTTAGACTTTTTTTTTTTCCACTGAACTTTGGTTAAGTAAATGGTCTAAGGATGATGTCCACAGACCCCACTGGGAAGGCTTTTCTAGATGATGAGAGATTCTTTCGCCTTTTATTTCTCTTGCCTTTGCCTCTGGAAAACTGACGTTGTTTTGTTTATCAAATAATCATTTGAGATAAGCTTACTGGGTACTATGTACTATACAATTAATTCTTTTAAAACATGTGTTTTCAAACATAATTTCTTTATTATTTTAATTTCATGTGCATTCACGTTTTGCCTGTATGGAAGACTGTGTAAAGATGTCGGGACCCCTGAAACTGGAGTTACAGACAGTTGTGAGCTGCCATTTGGGTGCTGGGAATTGAACCCAGGTCCTCTGGGAAGAGCAGCCAGTGTTCTTAATCACTGAGCCCTCTCTCCAGCCCTAAAATTCATGTTTTAAGAGTATTTTCTTAGTATATCTCTAGAAGTGTGCCACTGGCGTCACAATTGAACTTTAAACACTTCTGCACTTTTAAAAACACATCCCAGGGTACCAACAGCCAGTATCCCTCATCTTTCCCACTGTGGGCCAGCGCTGGCTGCTTTGATATCTGTCTTGGTGAATCTGTTGTTGGGTACTCACGTAAATGTAGGCGTACAATATGTGGCCCTTGGTGTCTGGCTTCTTTCCCGTAGCGTGATGTCTTTAAAGCTTATCCCTGTTACGGGGTGAATCAGTATTTCATTCCTTTTTAATCATCAAAATTCCTATTAGATGGCTGTGCCACATTTTATTTGCCCATCCTTTGATGGACATTTCGGTAGTTTCCACTTTGTGGCTACTATAAATAATGCTACTGTGAACATTCATGTGCAAATTTTTGCATGAACATGTTCTCATTTCTCTTGGGTATAGACCTGGGGGAGGATTTCTCAGTCATCTCTGTTTAACTGTTTATGGGATAGACAGTTAGCTAGCTCTGTTGGCTGCCCATGTTCTGTTCCCATCAGGTGTACGCGAGCATTTCACCTTCCCTGTATTCTCAACCATCCTTGCTTTTCTCTGTCTTTTGAATTACACCCACTCACAATGAGAGTGAAGCGGTATCTTCTTGTGGGTTTGCTTTGTATTTCCTTAAGATTAATAATACTGGGCATACTTAAATGTGCTTATTAGATGCTTGTATAACTTTTGTGAAAACTTGTTTTTTTCAAATCCTTGACCCACTTTTCCACTGGGTTATTTTTTTTGACTATTGATTTTTAGGAGTCCTGTATGTAGTAGCCTAGATGTAAGCCTCTCACTGGCAGCATAATTTGCAAGTGTTCCTTCCTGTAATGCCAATCACTCTTTGTCTTTCCTGATGCTAAAATTTGTGACACAAGACAAAAAAGAATTTTAGTTTTGATATAACCCAAATTCGTCTATTCACATGTGTGTTGTGAAAAGTTGTGAAGTTCTTAGTTTTTTCTATCGTCCCGGCAGAGTTGTATTGATTTAGTTGTTTCATTTAAGCCTCTGATTATTTTCAATTGGCTGTTGTGTGTCCTGTGAAGTAAGTGATAGGATTTCTTTTTGAAGCATACACTTATTCTGTTTATCTTATACCATTGTTTCCCCATTGCTGGGCTGTTCCTGTGCACTGAAATTTTAAACACATAGGCCAGCCTCATTTATGCCATTTTTCTTGATTTTGGGCATACATTATTATTATTTGCATTGAATAGCTCTAAAGACTGCTCTTTCTGACAGATGAATATTTTTAGGATTTGAGGATGCTTGAGTTGAAAGGTATATGTGTAGGCATGTTTGTTATATATACTGAAAGGAAAAAACAAACCCTTACCATCTGTTATTTACATCGAGCCAGACATCGTTAAAATTTTACATATATTCCCCTATTTGAATTTTACCCCAAATCCTGTGAGTTATTATTAATTCTATTTTACAGCTGAGTAAGTTGATCTTTTCATGATAATTTGTCATAAGTTATGACTTTAACTATCAGACCTTCAGTTGGGGCTCAGGTCAGCCTGAATCTCTATAACCTTGTGGTGAGTGCTGGGGAATCACCAGCAACGGGGGAAAAGCATAAAGAACATGGTGGGAAGGACTTGGGAAGAAGACACCATCTGCAAATCTAGCTAGGTACATGGCTAGCCATTTCCACATATCTAAATTGGTGTGCTCTGTTCTCCTCTGTGCTACAGGGAAACCCAAACAAACAATATTTCATTTCAGAACTCCTTCAGCTTATTTGAAGTCAACAAAGCTAGCAGCCTTTTGAACTATACTTTCTTTGTATTTTTCAAATGAATCAGTCAATAAATCTCATTGAAGGCAATTTCATATTGTCCTTGATAAATTTTAAAGAAAGTCACTAGCGGTCATCTGATAAACATCCTGGACCTACAAGTTAACCACAGACAAGAGGATTCATACAATTAATATATTTAATCTGGGCATTTGGGAGGAATAAGCCCTGAGTCTAAGGAAAGTGGAAATGTCTCTTATGTTGAAGTTGTCCATATGTAGAAGACTTGAAATTGCTCCTCAAGCCCCTTTCCTGTGTTGTTCCTTTTTTCTTTCTTTCTTTCTTTCTTGCAGATGGCTTTGCAAGATCAGGATGTGCAACTTTAGCACAGGGGAGCACCTCCCGGAATATAGTGTTTGTGCATTTTTCACTCCAGCTTCAGTTATTCTGAAATGTCTGTTGGAACACATGAACTACACTGGATGCCCCCAAAACACGTAAAATGAAAACAAGGCCTCTAGTAAGACCCGCGCTGTGGCCAGCCGCTCCATTTGCGAGAGTTTCCGATGCTTTCCTGCTCTAGCTTTAGGAGATACACAATAGACACCAAACTCAGGATACAGAGCTTTAACCCGTGTCAGTTTCCCTCGCCCCCTAGTTCCCACGGGAGGGATCTGAGTCCTCCCTCTGCTTCTCCTACTCTGAAGCTGGGAGGTCATTCTCAAGCTGAGGCAGATATGTCACTTGGAGCTTCACTGGCTCCACCTTCCAAGGACAACTCCGCTTATTCCTAAGAAAGAATGGGTAGGAACTGCGGGCTAAACAGCTCATCATCGGCCACCCCAAGCCTTCTTTCCTCCCTCTATATACTTTTTATTGGTGGGGAAATGATGACGCAGTTGACTCTTGGAGGAAAAGTGATAACGTGTCTAATAGAAATCCACAGAAGACAAAAGGCATGGCAGGAGAAAACTGCAGTTAAAGGTGGTAGATGGGACATGGGGGCAGTTTGAAACAGCAGCGCTAACATGTGTCTTTAGCAGTTTGCGCAGCTGTCTTGGATCGGAGTTCTACAAAGCACAGGAAAGAGCATCTCCACGCTGATAGATGGTACATACGGAGAGCCTGGGATGCTCCTCCTCCTCTTGGGTGTCTCTGAGATGCTGTGCCATGAAGTGGGTTGAAATACTCTTTGAGCTTCCATGCTGGACCAGCACTGTCACCCTGACTTCAGTCGAAGGAAAGGAGAGATGCCTATTCATAGTTGGTGCTGAAGTTTGATCCAGAAAGTTAGTGTGATGCAAACTCTGACCATAGCACGAAGCGAGTATTTCCTAGTGAGGGACCCTGGTTGTGGAATTATATGGCTAGCTTAATCGGAATCATTGCTTAAATCGCCTGCTACCTAGAATGTATTGATAAGAACTGTTAGTCCACTGCTCCTTCTAGCAAATTCTGAGCACTTCTTCCTCCTAATGAGAGGTGTCTTGATAAGCCTTTTAACATTGCTCAAAACTTCAGTTATTTTCAGAAAACAGGTATTTCTAGCTCACATAACAAATGCTAGTCTGACACCTTACATGATACTGTGTTTATCCGATGTACTTAATTCTTGTATCCAGTAACTCGACTGGGCACACTTGCAATATATAATTCTTCTAAACTTCTATTAAACTTTGATTAAAACCCATTGATTATATCCACATGATATTTTGTTTTGATTAATACAATGGCATTCTTATTTATACTTATTTACAATAATTCTCATTCAACCATGATTTCTGTCTTTTTTATCAGCAGTTCACGCGTGCAGTGCAGACTATTTGATACACCCTTGACAAATTAGCAGGTGTGGCTTTCCCAGGCTCGATACTCAGTGGCTGTTTTATATTCGTGCCAAGCCTATCTTGAGGAGACAAATCTATAGGAAAATGCAGACCTTTTGGTCTGTATTTATTGTCATATTTTCAATATGTCTGAAAGGTCTTGGATTAGTTTTCTTTTAGGCACCTCTGAGGATAGAAGGCGCTCTGGTGTGGTAGAGACAGGTAAAACAACAGCTTGTGGCCAGTCAGGAGCTGATCTGAAGATTTCAGGCCATTATGATCATTGCAAAGTGGGCATTCCGCTTTAGCACACAGGCTGCTTGCTGGAACAAAAGAAAGCCAAGCAAACCACGGAGCTTCTTCCCCGTAGTCTCAGGTCAGAGGTTACAAACTCCTTTACTATTATTATTTATTATCTGAGTATTCCTGGTTTTCCACATGAACATATCCATAAATACTAGAAAGCATGCATTTTTAGGAGCTCAGACTCTGATGATAGATAGCGAGCAAAGAAAATGATAGTGCATGGCATTGCGCCTAGAAGCAAAGCCGCGCAAGAACCCTCAGGCAGTGGCTTCTGCGGATTAATATGGCTGTTTTTGAATGTGACCATCAGAAATCCACCTTATGGTACTTCCTCTTCTATTGAGTTTGAGGCTCATAACTATTTCCTGGGAGACTTATTCAGGGTTGCTCACTTATGTGGGGCATCTAAGAAGATGAATGAGGAGTCCTCCTCCCTTCTTCCTCCTCTTCCCTCCTCTCTTCCTTTTCTCCTCCCCTTCTCTTCTCCTCCTCTTTTTTCTTCTGTTTTGAGCTGTCTCTCTCCATCGTTCAGGCTGCCCCCCCACTCTCATTATTTAGTATGTGTGTGTGTGGAGGGGGGGTGCACATGTGCCACAGTGAGCGGGCAGAGGCCAGAGGACAGCCTGCGGAAGTTGGTTCTGTCCTTTCCCTGTGTGGGATCTGGGAATCAGGCTCAGGTCCTGTGACTTGTCAACAAGTACCCTCAGCTGTCTCACTGACCCTGTCATTAACCTCTGGGCAGCCCTCCTTACCTCAGCCTCCCACATGTTGTGATGGCACCTGGGATGACTTTTCTTAAAAGCAGTTGGAAGGAAAGATTTTTTTTTTTCTTAAGTCCAAAAAAAAAAAAAAAAAAAGCAAGAAAGAAGCTTTAAGCCCAGGAGCTGGCATGAAAAACCCAGGGAGAGAGCCATTCAGTAGGACTGGGAATGCTTCGCCTTGCCTCCTTCCTGTTTTTATTTGAGAAGTTGTATACGGGGGTGTGTGTGGGCGGGAACACACACACACTCACACACACGCACATGCGCGCATGCACACACACACACACACAAACACACATGCTGCCCCTAAGTATGTTGGAGGAGAAGGTTTATTACAGATAAAAGGAAAGGCAGAGACAGAGGCAGGGACATCTGGGAGAGTCCAGAGTGGACATGACCAGACTGAGCCTGGCCATATAGGGAGAGGGGGAGGGAAAGAAAGAGAGGGGAACCAGGTGCAACAGCCACCATATTCAACATAAAATAGTTTCATTCGTTCATTCCTTATTTATTTTATTTATTCTTTTATGTATTTTTCCAACCTTTATCAGGTATTTGCTATGTCCAAGTCATCGTGTTTTAAGCTGGAAATTAAAATTTTAATTGAATGTGGTTCCACCAGTTGGGAGGGGCAGGGGCTCAGATTACCTTCAGTAACCTAGCAATTGCTCCATCAGCAGCCTGCCTGGACACACTTGAAGACTGCTTGTCCTGAGATCCCAGAGGAGGAAACGACTGATTTCAGCAGGGAAGACCCTGAAAACCTTGTCTGGGAGGGAACATTTGCTGATCAGTCTTGTTAGCGTAGTGGAAACAAGACAAGGGCTAGTAAAAAAAAACAAAACAACAACAACAACAAAAAATGCATAAAAATGTATAATCCTAGATTCCCAAAAGTCTAGGGTTGCCAGCTAGAGAGCAAGGGCCTTCTGTGGAAAAGAGGGAGAAATGACACCGAGGGGGAGACAGGGTGACAAGCGGGCCTCTGCCTGCCTGGCTGTAGGCAGTGCGCCATTATTTCTACATGATGTTTACCAAGAGCTGGTGGGGACATTTGCTTGTGTCCCACCTTTCCTTTGTATGGAATGCCTTTCCTGGAAGGCTGTGCTTGCCTTTTACATAGGTCCTGAGCCTCCCAATACAAAGAGACAACAGCCCAAGACTCCTTGGGTACATGTTCCTTTGGCCCTGTCCAAGTCTTTCACCCAAGCTTCATTCCAATGGCTGGGACATGGGGAGATGCTCCCCAAAGACCACAAAGCACTAGAAACTTTTTCCTTCCTGAATAAGTGGTCTTCAAAAGAATGTCAGTTAGGTCTGCGCTGTCAAGCTGGGAATGACTGGAGTGTGAGCTCTGGGGGAAATGGGACCGTGAGTGAATTCCACCATTCCACCGTATTGATAAGTGTTTCTTCTCATGGGCTATGGCTAATTGGTGATGCGGGGGTGGGGCTTCTGAGAAGCAGAAGATTGGATTGTCTATCTCCAGGCTCTTTGCAGAAGTTTCTGGCTGAGAGAAACTAATCAGGAGACCTGCATGGGGAGAGAGGCGTGTTATTTAATTAGCTTTACAATGGGCAGACTTGAAGGCACGTGGTGGGTTTAATAGAGGGAGATAGATGTCCTTTTTTGCGGGGCTAATTGTTGGGAAAGAGCAGGGTCTTTGTTGAAGCCCAGCATGAGAGCTCTGATCTCTTGCAGCCCGGGGCTGCCCCTACTTATAATTTTAGACAGAGCTATTCACGGCTGCTCTGCAGAGAAAAGAAGAACAAGAAGTGTATTGTGTGTGCAGGATCAGTGCCCAAACCTCCCCAAAGTCATTGGAAAGAAAAAGAGGAAAGAAAAGGCAAGCCAGAGGACCTGCCATGTGCCTTTTGGAGTACTTCTCCGTCGTTTATTTACTGTGGCTTTGGGAAAGGGCAAAGCTACACTTTTTTTTTTTTTAAACCAACTTGGAGCTAAGGTGGGGTGAGTTAACCAAACACCCCAGAAATACCAATTAACTCCGCTTTCCCAACAATACGGCATTGGTCTTGCCAAGATGGAGTAGGCAAGCGAGGTGATGACGCGAGTCCCATACTGCCAGCCTTGTTGGCAACGCGCCAGGCAAATGGCAGTGCCAAAATGCAAATTATGTAGCTGAAGCCCCCTGAATAGAAAATCTGTGGTGCTAGAGGGAGTCACTGGAACAGTGATGGCTCAGAAAGGCGGCCCAAAGAGTAGAATATCATAGCATTTCCTAGGAGCCTTCGGGGTAACAAGTTCACGCAGGTAGCCATTTTCAGCAAGGAAAATGTCATCTCACAACCAGATGGCAAACCTAGGCTTTTAGGGTTGCTAAATACATCCACAATTCTGTCCCTGACATGGATTAGAGATGAGTGTTGATGAATTCCTGCAAAAGATGGGAAGTTGAAGGAAGGGTGAGGCCAGATCCTTTAAGAAAATACGATGCTCTTCAAGTTGCATCCAACCTTCCACTCAAGAGAAGAGGGCCCGGGTTTGGAAGGAGCCCCGAGGGTACGAACTCATCTTTGCTGTTAATTGGTATTCAGCTATGAATGTGTGCCTAGGACTTCCTCAGCAGTGCCTCACATCTCCACAATGGGGATCGATCTCCTTTCCTCTACAAGGGAAAGGTATCAAGGATTTGTGTGATTTACTTGCTCAGCATCATCTTTCATCCCCGCGCCTGATGTTAACAGCACACACCAAGAGGGGCGCCAGCGCCTGATCTGTTTGTGAAGACAACAGCCTTCAGTGGTTTGGATTAACATTCTTGAAAAGTTTTGCACTCACTAAATCAAAAGTCACAAATCTGGTGTGGATAGAGCAGGGTGGGGTGAGCCAGGGTCTCATGGAGCCCAAGCAGTCCTCAAACTTGCTATGTAACCAAGTGTCTTAGTGTCTTTTCCTGTTTGTGTGATACAGGCAACTTGAGGGTGCAAGGGTTTGGTTCTTTCTCACAGTTCAAGGCATGATGGGCAAGTGAAGGCAGCGGGAAAGTGGATCAGTGTTCACATGGCATCCCCTGTTGTGGGGGCAGGGAGCGAGGAGTGAGGAGCTCAGTTTCTCTTCTCCACCTATGAGGTCCAGGGACCCATGCAGGGAACAGCACCACCTCCCACCCACAGTGGATGGATCCTCCCACCCCAATTAGTGAAATAAAGATAATTTCTCATAGGCACACCCAGAGGGCCATCTTCCAGGTGATTCTAGATTCTGCCATGTGGACAATTAACATTAACTCTTATACCAAAGGTGGCTTTGAACCTCGCCACCCCCTAACCTCCATCCTTTGAACATCTGAATTGCAGGCGTTTGCTACCACTGTAGGATCTAATCTGATTTCTAAAGGTGGTAACAGCACCTAAGAGTCAGTGGATCCTCCCTCTCTGTCACCCAAAATAAACTTGACTCCTGGGCAGCAAAGAAGTAGAGCAGTGTAGAGTCCAGAGCTGGGGTATGAGCTTTGCTACTCTACCTCTCTGCCGCCTAGGTGTTTTAGAGTTGAATGGTATATTCCGCATAAGGAGGACAAAGCCTGAGAGGCTGCTTGGCACAAAACTACAAGAAGTGTTCTTAGTGTCTGGGGACACAAGCATCTTCTGGACTAGCCTCCTTAACTCTACAGCTCGGCTCAGCTCAATTAAAAAAGTTCTCCAAGGTAGAAAGCATTATTAACTCTAAAATATCAGCATCTGTGTGAGCACTGGGTCTTTTCTGGATGTGGAATAGCTGTTGCCAGCCATTGGTCTCTCTCAGAATCGTGGAACTCCCTTAAAAAAAAAGGCTACAGTCTTTTTGATATTTTTTTTTTAAAAAAAATTCTCAACATTATTTAGAATTTTTAATTCCTGGAAAGGGGTCTCTCCTGGGAACCTGCCACATGAGAGCTGCTTGCCTTTTGTTCTTTCCTTCCAGACAGCTGCCAGCTCCTCACCCAGCTGTGTTCCTCCCCCTTCCAATGGGTCCCTCCGGGTGCGTCCCACCCTAGGTCCTTTTGTGAAGAAGTCTTTCAGGCCGGTTTCCCAGTCTGGGAGAACACGTGTTTCAGATCACAGGCAGAAAGCGTTTCCATTAAGAAGGGATTTCTGGACGGTTTCTTTTTTATTCCCCAACTCTCCTCCCCCGAGTTATCATTTCAAGTCAGAAGCTCTTGACCATGTGTGGTTCACAGGCCCGAAGGATTCCAGGGCATCCTTGCACGTCCTCCATGTGGGCTTTCCTACTCCCACATCACTGTCTCCAAGAAAGGAGCGTCAGTGCGTGGGAGCCAATCCCGAGTCCAGGGGAGCCTTGCGTCACCACCAGTGCACGTGGCCACCTCATTCCACCTTGAGGCTGAGGCATGGTGTGGAGGAGGCCCAGCTGGTTCCTTGCAGATGAACTGCCTTCGCATCTCTCTCTGAGCCTTCTTAAAGTAGCATTGAGTGTGACCTGCAATCCCAGTGAAGCGAACATATCCCTCTTGAGGCGGACTTTGATCTGTCAGCCATATACGGGTGCCATATTTGGTGGTACTTGTGGTGGCGGCTTGTGTGTGGGGGTCACAAATGTGAGTGATTACACTGGACACCCTAAAACTGTTTTTCCAGATTTATGCCCTGTGTAGTCATGACACTTACATTCTAGTCACACTTACACATATACACACACAAACACACACTCAGCATCTAGATTAGAAGCAGCATGAGAATTCAAGTGCTATGCATTCTAGATCCTCTGTTATTAGTTGTTGTTAGTGTTAAGACTGATAAAACTGGAATTCCTATTAATTCATTACGAAACCATAATGGGTCTCAAGGAAGGGTGCTTAATGTCAGCAAAATGTCTGCGGGTGACTGAAGGAAGTTACACAAACTGTGTTTGCTGCTTGGTACCACGTTCCCCAGTGTGACTTGTGTGAGTTTTCCCTGTTTTTTGGTAGTAGAAAGAGATGAAAACTACCGTGCGTCTGTTCACAATCCCAGTCACAGCCCATGGGTTTCTTGGGTTTTTTTTTTTTGTGACTTGGGATCAGCCAGATTTTCTGCTACTACATCTTGATTTTCCCACGCACAGATACAAAAGATGCAACAAGTGTGATTCTATCACTGCAAGAGAGGTCAGTCACCTTTCCCTGTCCCCGCGTGCTTGTCAGGCACCTGCAGTTCAGCGGCTTCCGTGTCTTTCCCCTTCCCATCCTGCTCAACCATCCCCACCACCCTCATCCCATCTGTACCCCCACACACATTCATTCTTTATCACTGGGATACCTTGTAGTCAGTTGGTTCATTTGAAAATGCAGTGTCCCTGGGAGTCATGTATTACTCTTTTTGAAAGGCACACAAACTTGAGTTCATTGCATGTATTTTCTCTTTCTTATCAATTATATATCTCTCTCTATATATATGTATACACACACAAACACACACACACACACACACACACACACACAGCAACTGGTGGTCAGTGGAACCGAAGATTCAGTCTGAGAAAGGGCTCCTGAGCAGAGCCTGAGAAATGAGCAGTATGCTGTAGAGATGCCCAGACCAACATTGAGATCCTTAGCTTGCCATGCGGTGAGCCAAAGGCTACTCTCCACAAACAACTATGTGTGTGACACCATGGATGAAAGTCAAATGCATAGAGTGATCTTGCCAACATTTCAAGTGTCTGGACGGATGCAAGGATAAGCAGAGCAAGCAGTATAAATTAGAATAAAATGCCAGAAGTATCTTATTGATTAGGAGAGAGTTGTTTAGTTCTTTAATGCAAACTTTGGGCAACTTGTCTCACTTATAGGTAAACCAAAACAAGTAAATGAGTTTTATTTTCTCTGTACAGATCAGTATTTGAGACTTTAAGAAATTACCTGCTTCTTAATGAAATATGGTTATTTATTGAGTTCCAACTATATTCATCTCCATGACACAGGGGATAACAGAAACTGGGGGGATAGACATGCGTGTTTCAACACATATCAAGCAGGCGTTCAGTCTGCTGAACACAAAATCGATGTCTCCTAGGGAGGAGATAAAGCTTCTAAAAGGAAATCCTTTCTTATGGCAGGTGTTCTTGTGAGGGAAGAAACCCCGAGAAATACCCATACATTTGAGCATGACCTGCCCTGCCATTGTCTGTGACCACTCCCAGGATCCTGCCACCTGAATTCTCCCCTGACTCCACTGTGGCTCTTTCAGCTTGAGGCTCTGTCTCAGAGCCCCCTCTCCCAGTTTCATGGCTGTTGGTCATGTGAGATGGTGAAGTTGGCTTCGTAAAAGTCCTGGGTTCATTATCAGGTCCTAATTTCATCATAGATTCTTGGAGACTCAAGACACAGAAAAATGAGGACTGGAAGCCACTGTGTTTTTGACTTCCCTCATGCCCTCCGTTGTTTCCAGAGGAGCCCCCCTTCTATTCCTTTACTGTCTACCCTGGCAGGGCTGTTTTCTAGCCTCCTTTGTTTGACTCCCAACTCCAAAAGCAGAATGGATAAATAAACTCATCACTTCATCTCTGCTCCTTCATCTCCAGAGTGGTACATGTAAAGTCTTTTGGGTGGACTGACTTGGAATTTAAAAATGAAAGTGAGTTGGAGGAAGGGAAAAGATTTCACAGTGAAATTATTTGAATGTAAAGTTCAAGCCAAGTATACAGAAAAAAAACCCGTCTTGAAGTTTGGCACTGTCTTTATAATTTTATAACTATAAAGAAAAACTTTATAGTTTTTCTAAAAGAAAAACTGGGTAAGATCAGGGGAAGGTTGTAACCTTCTGCTAGGATGAAACCACCTGAAACCCTTGGGGTAGGATTGAATCTTTTTGCCATGGGGTGAAAGCCTGTTGCTAGGGGCTTCTGCAATATTATTAGGAACCCAGTTCTCTTGCCATCTGTGCCAATGCCCTCATCCCCCATCTCTAATCTAATTTAGAACAACTTAAATTGGGATCCAAATTATAAGATCCCCGTAGGCTCATAGGGCAGTCTCCTGGCCCAGAAAGCAGCAGCAATCCCGAGAAAGACATTCAGTGAGATTAAGGAGAAACACACTGACCCTGGGTGTGAAGAAGGCCCCCAAGCTCTGCAGTTTTGATTGGCAGCGCCTCTCCTTTTTCGGTCTGTGCCAAGTCTGATTTGCTGTGAGAAGAATACGTGATGTCTAAACTGATGGATTTTAAAATGTCGCTTGGTCTGTGGATTAGGCCAATCCATCCCACATTGTTGGGGCTGCAGATGCAGTTGAATGGCTCATAATTATAGCCTAAGAGACTGCAGACAGCAATAGAGCCAAGCCAGACCCCCTTTCTCCTCCCAGCCCATGCCAAGCTATCTCCCACAGGGAACGAGGGTGCTTAGTCTGCAATGTACTTGCCGAAAACAGCACAGATTCCTGCTGGATTTCTGGGAACAGTGCTTGGTCACCTACCTGTTCGGACGCACATGGGCTTGGACTTTTGTGTGACAAGAGTAAGCTCATTTTTCTCCTCCGCTGGCTAGGAGGGCTGTACTTGGAAGTCACTAATAGGCTTCCATCTCGGATCACGTGGTGAGAAAGGGCTAAGGTTTTGCCTCCAGTACGATCTAGAACAGTACCTTTCTGCCTCACTTTCAGAACAAATACAATTCCATGGCTTTTTCTTTCTCAGTCAGTGCTGGAAATTCTCAAGCAAGGCCAGGTAGTTCTCTGTTCAAGACCCACAGAAGGGGCCTGGATTTTAAAAGTCAACGCAATAGTTATCTGAGCTCTCAGTTAACTAAGAATCTACTCTAATCCACAGAGTTGTCCAGGGAGACAGATTTAAATTGATATTCTCCCTTACTCTGGGTCCTAAAGACAATGATAATCTTCTGAAGTTAATTGAACACTTTCCTACCTTAGATTTCCTGCTAAAGTTTTGCACATTTGGCCTTATTTATTTAAAGCAAACAGATAATCTTAAAAGATGGGGGCTGTTATCTTCCCTGTTTCAAACATGGGAGCCTGAGTTTCAGGACTAAGTGGTAGCTTAGTAACTTAGTAAGAGCAAGTTGGTTAAGTTAAAAAGTCTGAATCTCACTTCTGAACCTCACTTCTGAACCCTTGCTGCTCAGTGTCTCTGTTTATTACAGAGTTTTCTGGGCCGAATGGGCCTTCAGTCCTCCCCACCCTCCTCCCTTTCTGCCAAACAACTGCAGCTCTCTTATGGTCCATTGTTTATTGTATTGCTCGAACAATAGCTAATGAGTGTATTCCATGCTAGAAAGATCCAGGGGTGGTTTTATTCCCTGAAGCAGAGAGGAGGTTGTGACACCAGAAAGGTTAACTGGCCTTGGTGAGGTCACAGAGCCAGCATGCACTCAGCCACACCACCTTCTGAGTCCCTGGCTTAGTTCCAAAGCTGACCCTGAGGCCTTTTGGAATTACAGTTTAATTGATAGTTATTTTAATTTCCTCCTTATCTCCAACTTTCCATTTTATTGTCGCTTAAATGGTAGATATTGAAGCCTGGGGCGGTTTTTTTTTCTTTACTCCATCCCCTCCTCCATACTTTGCACCAAATAGAAACTGCTAGGTACAGAGTTAAGTTTCTGACGTGTTTTTCAGGGTATGACAGGGCCTGTTGGCTTTTCTCAGCCTGAAAGGAGACCACAAGTGCAGCTTAGACAGGTTGCTAACTGAGAGTTTGAGAGCTTGTTAAAAAAAAAACAACAAAAAAAAAACCTTACATATCTACCAGTAAGTCAGCCTCTGTGAGTCATGAACCCGCTTGGGATCAGTTGTTAGTGGTCGAATGTTTTTGTGCTCCCTTCAGAGAGGCCTATTTTTAAAGGCTCAGAAGGCAGAGAATTCTAGCACACTTCTGCCGAGGAAGGCAGGAGCTTCCATAAGTCTTTGAAATTAAATGCATTTTTATATACTTACTGAGTTTGGGGCAGGACTGAGGGAAGAATGAAGAGGGATTTATTATTTTTTGCCCGATGCTCCTTGTGGTGAGGACATCCCTGTATAAAGGTGACTCCTGTCTTGATGCCATTCATGCCTTTTTGGACTCAATATCCCTATTCTCCAGAGTCCCAACCTTTGGTCACATGTAATTTGCTAAACTCTGAGGGTTTTTAAAGATACAAATCGGTTTCCTCCTCAGTAGGAAGCAAACTCAAAAGACACATTACTTACCCCCTCCACTCCCCCCCCCACCCCGTCCCTCCCTGCCAGGTGCCTTAAAAAAACATCAGTCTTGAAACAGTGTGCTCAGGTATAACGAAGATATATATATATATATATATATATATATGTGTGTGTGTGTGTGTGTGTGTGTGTATATGTATGTATATATATATGTCATATTTTTAAAAAACTCCTTAAGAATGTTTGAAGAAAAAAAATCTACTTGTGCTATAAAGAGAATACAAATTCCATTTGTCAAACATTAATTAAGTGAGCTACCGTCCTGGCTGGATTATTAATGTCCCAAACATGTAGAGCTGTCTTAACTGGTTCTCTCTCAGTGCTTTTCACCCTCCAGGGTGTTGCAGCCAGGTCCAGGGCTCTCCACAGGACTGGTGACGTTGGGAACAGCTGCCTTCAGTGTCATCCCAACCCACCTTCTGGTCTGGACATGAGCACATTTGAGCTCCTGCACTTTGGGACAGGGCGAGGAGCAGGAAGATCTACAAATGGACAGGCACCGGGCAAGGTTTACAAGGAACACATTCCCCTCGTGGTGGCCAGGGTAGAAAATGTTTCCAGCTCTGTCTTGGCGGGCTTCTTGCGTGTCTCAAATGCACGCGTGTAAGCAGTCGTGTAACTAGACGCTAGTTTAGTAGAGGAGAGGTGTGACGGGGGGGGGGGAGAGAGAGAGAGAGAGAGAGAAGTGATTCTGAGCAAGCTGCTTTTGCAAATAGAGTAGAACTCTCCAGCGTTTTCATAGGACCAAAGAAACAAAATGAAATTCCCCCAAGAAACTGTTTGTTTGTTCAGTTCTCCAGATGTCATAGTAAGTCAGGACCAGCTCAAGAGTCTGTCCCTTGCTGCTTGTTTGGCATGTGAATGCACAATCCATTCATCAGCTGGCTCCCTAAGCTTTTCCCAGGATCCGAAGTGTCTGTTCTTGTCATCTGGAGGCCAGCATTGTTTTCTCATACCTTGCAGAAACACAGCTGGACTGCAACAGTCTTTGTTCTTTCAAAAACAAAAAAAGGGAGGATTATCACATACACATATTTTTCTCTGGTGACCAAAGAAGGGTGGAGCCCGGAGGTTGGACCAGGACCCAGAGATTGATGCTTTATTGCTGTTTCTTCACCCTGATTTGCTTTGGGAATCCTGTACAGTGCTAAAGCCCAAAGGGGGTAAAACAAACAACAAAAGCTCCCCCCCCAACATGCTTAGATGAAAGTTAGCAGGTGTGATGGAATTTCCTAGAGCAGAAGTTACAGTTGCAGACATGGGATGGGAGTTCATCACATGCTTAGAAATCAGGAAACAGTACCAAGAATAGCCTTCCCTAAGGCTGCTCAGGAAGATTTATGTTGTCTTCTAATCAAAGGTAGGATGTCAATGCCTTGTTCCTGCTACACATGTGCTACTATGTCCTGGGTAATTTGTTAATGTATGTTAACTAATTATCAGTGGCAAGCTATGGATTATCCTGGCTCGCCTTTTTATCTGGAGCATTGGGAGTTCCCAAATATCACAACGATGTGCATCGTGATTCTCTGGGCTAGCGATGAGCCCTAGAGATTCACACCAGAATACTGGTGGATGTGGTGATGTAGAAAAGGATGTTGGAATTTTTTTCTAATAGAGCGGAAAAACTAGTTATGGATTCTGGACTCCTCGCTTAATCCAGGAGTTTTGGGGCTTGAGTTCTGGGGGTCTCTGGTAGGCTTGGTTCTGAGCTAGGGAAACTGGTTAAGGTTTTCCGTTCACCAGTGCTGGCTACCCTTGTCACTTAACCATCCCAAGGGTGGGATTCTGAGTCATGTCTCGGCTGGAGGCCTCCCAGAACACCCGCTGTGGAATCCCCCGCACGCGCCCCTCGGTGCGTACCCAAGCAAGCCTCACGTCCTGTGTGTCAAGCTTTGTGAATGAATGATGCACACGCACTTAGAAAACTATGCTGCTACCGGAGCGGGCCGCAGCGGTGACCAAGCCCTCAAGAATGCGTGCAGAATCAGACGGACTTTCCCGAGATCGTAGTAGCAGCCCCTGCATGCCAGCTCCCCGCGCCCGCCTTTCTCACCAGAGGTGGCCTGAGGCCCTTGCCCTGCGTCCGCAGTAGCCGGGGCTGCACAGCGCTGCGGGGTCCGGGTCCGGCGCGCCCGCCCTTCCTTTCGCTTTTGGGAGACGGGCGGTAATTGGCTGCGGGGTGTAGGCCCCGCCCCCGCCGCCCCGCCCCCGCCGCCCCGCGGTGTGGGCAGGGCAGACTCTGGGACCCTGGGCCTGGGCTCCGGGAGGAACGCCCTAAAGCGGAGGCGAGCTGCACAGCGCCAGCGCCGGCCAGCAGAGCGAGTGCCGGGGACTGAGGAGAGAGCGAGCGGGCAAGCGGGCGGGCGGGCGAGCGAGGCGCGGGCGAGGCTGGGATCCGAGCGCGCTCTCTGCTCAGCCAAGTGCCAACTTCGTGCGGCTGGGCTGGGTGCACACCTTCCCGCGGGGCAGGCAGTCAGCGGGAATTTGAGATTTTAGGGAAGAAAGTCGGCTTCGCCCTGTCCCCTTTCCCCCCGGGTTCAAAATCCCCATTAAAAAGCAAAACAATATTTACAACAAACTTGCTCTCATCCCGCCGGCCCCCTCAACTCCCGGCACCATGAAGGCGGCCGTCGATCTCAAGCCGACTCTCACCATCATCAAGACAGAAAAAGTGGATCTGGAGCTTTTCCCCTCCCCGGGTGAGTGGCGACAGCAAGGCCCCCACCCCAGCTCTGGGTCCCCTCCACTTCTCCTCTGGGTTGCGCTGCTCCCTCAGGAGCCAAGGATGCAGAGGCCAGGACGACTGACTGTTGGTGGCCCGAGACCCTTGTTTTTTTTGGGGGGGGGCGGTATTTATTTTCACAGCTGCTTTTTTTTTTGGTGACTAATGGGAAGAAGCTTATAGAATTTCCAGCGCCCTAATTCTGGTGTTTCAATTTTCACACATAAGCGAGAACCTTCACGTTAGCAAGGGGGGCTGACACTGCCTCTCAGGTCACCCCCTAACTCCGTGTCTCCCCAGAATTGGAGCTTGATGGGAGGGCTCTGCGGAGTGTTGGGGTGTCTGCCTAACTGCCTGGCCTTCAAGCACATTTCCAGCACTCTTGAGTACTGAGCACCCCTGTCACAGGTCCCTTAGGTCCCTCTTTGCTAGGTTGAGGAGGTACCGGGGAGGAGAAATGAAATGAATTTGTTTAATTTTGGGATTCATGTAGGTTACCAACTTTACTGGCTTTCTCTGCTGTGTTTTGTCCTCTGGTACCAAAGGTCCTAGAAGAAGGAAAGCATCCCACCACCAGATGTGACTTAGTGTCGTTGGTTCATGGTTTCATTTAGAAGGCTTAAAGGATTTAAAGAAGAGAGGGATAGTAAAGACACAGAATTCTGTCTTAGGAGGAAATTTTGGTGCTCAACAGATGGAGTCAGCTCTTTAGGATCTCCCAAGCTAGCGCAGTTGGAGAGGGAGTTGTGCCTCCTTTTAGGATAGGGAGCCTGCAGCTGGCCTCAGAGCAAAGGACCCTCAGAGGTGGAAGGATGTAGAAGGGTACAAGGAGAAGGTGATGCATTTTGGGAACTAATCAGCTGTCACAAAACAAACCTCTATTGGGTCCAATTATCAATAAGTTTAGTTGCTATTCCTAACCTATTTCTCTGCAGCAGTGAACTCCGTATTTTAGCCCTTTCTTTAAACTTTCAAACAAACAAGCCAAAATGAGGTTTTGACATTCTGATACACTGCTTCAAAATGTTAATAAGGACATTTGGGTCCCATCCCTTGCCCCCCCCCCCACCGCCACCCGACTCTCCTGACATTCATCACAGAGCTGACTCTATATAAAAGCTGGGCTTGTGTCTTGTCGCAGTGTGATGACAATCAGAACCATGCTGAGGCCTCTCTTGGGCCAGTGGAGACTTCTCAGGCACTTAGAGCTACAGGTAGAAACGATGCTCTCGAGGTTGTTTTTTGAGTGTTCAAGGGAACCAGAAGTTCTCTGTGTTACAATTGATTGAAACCATATCTAGCAGAAGAGAAAGGATAGTTCCCAGCAAAGATATAAACTCAACTAATAGGCCCTTTCCTTAAGAATAGTTTGTTTATATGTGCAATGTGTGTTTATGGGGAAGAGACAGATTTGGGCATCTGGGAAACATCATGTATATTACGTCAGTTCACATACCTGTCGCGAGTGAGAGCCCCTTGTAGCACGTGTTTTAGATCATAGCAAACAGCTGAAGCATGTTTTTTGGTAATTCAATATTACATATGTGAGATTTTAAAGCATTTGATGCTATTACTTCAGTTATTGATAAAAATAAATTGTGGGCAAGTAACTTTATTGAGCTGTCCCACCAGTAAAATCGAGCTGGGCAGGCCTCATGTTGCAGTCATACAAAGTGTCTTTACACCGGCTTTTTCTCATCAGAAAAAGTGTCCAAGGCATGCAAGTTGGAAGCGAACCTGAACTACATGGTGCACTTAAAACCAACTTGAACAATACAGTAAAATCCATTTTCAAAAAAATAAAAAAAGCTTCCAAGCCCCTGACCAGGTTTTATAAGTGACCATCAATGCAGTGCACCAAAGCAACAAAATTTCCTTTGGTCCAGGAAATCAGGAGTCTTCTGCTATTTACTATGATGAGATTTTTTTTTCTGGTACTTTCTTAGAGAAAATGAATAACAATAATTTGTTGATCATTATCATTTTGGGGGGGTTGTAGTTGCATTTATGTAACTATTACGTCCTTCCCTCAGATGGGGAGCTAGAGGCACAGAACAGTTAAGCCACTTAGGCAAAATTCTCCACAGACCCAGTGGCCAAAGAGAAATGAGTCCCTGTTTCTAACTTGTCAGCGTACAGACACTGAGCAATACTGCAGGTTACCTTTGGGAAGTGCAACAGAGAAACTTCAATGGAGACTTAAATTTTCGGGTTGCAAAGATGGTAAAAACCCTGGCCAGGCCTGCCAGCTTTCACGAGTAGAAGGATATCAGGTGCAGCTTTACCTGCTCCATCAGACTCGTAGGCCACCTGTGTCTAGGTTGCATGGCTTTTTATCCGGGACTGTGACTTTCGTGATTATTGTTTGTTTGTTGTTTTTGTTTTTTCCATTATATTGCTTAGTTTCTTATATGTAGGGACAAGGGTGGGGTGTGATGTTACCTCGGAGATTAAACCAGAACTTCCTTCCCCTCCCCTCCATAGATTCCTAGATTCAAAGAGGTGCAGTGGGCAGTCTGAGGGTTGAAACTGGAGTCAGAGGAACTGGGATATTTGTCAGCCTCTCTGTGGCTAGGACTTTACTGAGAATCTTTATTCACGTTGTCTTTATGTTGAGGTCTGACAGGATTTTGCCTGCATCAAATATCAAGTTAATATATACTTTAAAATAGCACTGGCGTTCAATTTCCCCTGTAAGTGTAAGGCAGGTCATACTATTTCATTGCACACTTCTCTCGGGCCTGATAGAGGTTTAAACCAAAGGTAGCGCTGACTTGTTCCTGGTTCCTTCCTGAACAGTGGATGAGGCTACGACAGCAGGGTGTGGGAGCAGATGCTGCTTCATTATTCTCCCCTCCCTCCCATTCTGCTCCACCTTTATGGGGAGGCGAAGACAACGGCCATAGAGGAACAGTTTTCATCCTGGCTGCTTGCCCATTTCTAAGACTTAAAAGGTTCAGCCCCTACTTCCATCTCTCTTTGAGGCTATGCATCCCCTGGGGACTGTTACTGTCCTTCGAGATAGGAAGAAGCAAGTGCTTCTTAGTTTGGGACAGTCTTTGTGTCGCTGGAAGCCAGAAAGAAGGGGAGCGTTCCGGGCCGCTCGATCACTTGCTCACCGTGGTTCTAGATCCCTCTTACCACACTGTTAGTGACTAAATAGCCCAGTGGTTTAGACAGGGACTGTGGAGCCAGCTTGTCTGGGTGTGAATCCCCAGTTAGGAGCTGTGTGACTTTGGGCAGACTACTTAATCTCCCTGTGCTCCAACTCCTGCATGTGTGAAATGAGTGTAATAATCCTTGGATGGAGAAGAAACCCGAAAATGTGGAAAGTCTTAACTCAGTACCAGATCAGTCATGGAGTCTGTTGAGCAGTTAATGAAAAAGCAAGTCAACAGAAACCTTGACTAGCATAGAGCTTTCAGAAGACCTTGGAAAGTTTGGTAGGGTATCTGAAGGGTGGTGTATATATGTGCCCCAAATCTACCACTTGTGGAGGAAGGTAGAGTAGAGAAAAAGATTTTCTGGCCTGACATCTCACCCAAGCGGCTGTGTTCTGAGCTGTAGACAGCAGGTATGGTGAGGCCATACAGAGCGTCTGGGAGGCCTGACTATCACTGTACACAGTCCAGAGGCTGGTGTATTCCTCTGGGTGATAGAGCCTGTCAGTGATACCTCAGAGCAGGGAATCTTCACAGTCCAAAGACAATGGGGCCATTTGCAGGGTTTGGGGGGAAAAGTAAAGTTTTTTCCATCTTGCTTGGTTGAGAAATGTGTCTTGTCCAGTTATTATAAAATATCTCACATTTTATTTATTTACTTGGTTGGCAGAGCTTGCATTCCTGGCATTTTTTGTTGGTTTGTGTTGCTGTATTTTTTTTTTTTGGTCCATGTAACTTTTTTTTTTCTTCCCTCTTAAAGAGGCCAGACCACCCTGTAGGAACATCTTCTCTCCTAGGAGACAAAGCAGTCGTGGTCAACTTCCCCAAACCAGCTTGCTCTGGGCCCCACCACAGTTTCTGCAAAAGCAAGAGCTGGTTAGCGGCTGCCAGGATTTTCCAGGAAAGAATCTCCCTGTTTCAGAGTATGGTGGCTAATTCCTATTGGCACATGCGGCAGCGTAATTATAGACGGAATGAAAACAAACTCTTTAACGGAATGATGGCATTCCCGGAGCTTATGTTGGTGGTAGATTCTTGTTAGCCAACTGTCGTAGGGAGCTCCTGAAGTGTGCATCGGGTGCACTTTGTATGTTTACACACTGACACACTTGCACACGGGAGCACTTGATCACACTCAACTTGGGGGGAATGATTCTTATCCCATGATTTTTTTCAGATGGAGAAAGTGATATTCATAGGTGTCCATACCTTCTCTGAGGCCACCCTTTAGACGTTTAGACACTGGTGAGATGCGGCAGGCATTTTGTACCTGAAGCAAAAGTGTTGTGTTATTTTCAGCAACTCTGGAAATTAAACCACAGTCTACTTTATATAAGAAGGCAGTGCTGGCTGATGCTTTGGAGGTCCAGGGACTATAGGGGATCCCTGCCATCCCTGAAAGAATCCCCTGAGCTGAGTTGTCACCTGTGTACCGTAGACAGCTTGGTGAAAGGGTGTCCCCAGGCATGGCCATCCAGATGTGTATTTTTTGGAAGATGCTTATGGCTCCAGTCACTCTGACCTCAGATGGTGAAGCAGAACCAGGATTCTGTTTCAGTGATTTTCAGGCGTTCCAGCCTTGGTCTCTGATGGGACCATCAAGTCCCTGACCCTCTAGCTTCTGCCCATTTTATCTCCTTCGTCACTGGTGCTGCTGTGAACTCCATTGTTTCAAGTCTGGATGGCGAAAGATGTTGACTGGCAAACTCAAGGCAGTTCAAGTTCGATTTCCTGCTTTGTAAGGAGGCTGGGGTTCATTTCATTTGGTCTCAACATAGCAAATAACTGCTACCTTTCCCCTAAAAGTTATTTTTTTTTTGACTCCAGTTACTGTGTCAGGGCATACTGTTCAGAGGGCTGATAGGGAAGGTAGGGCAGTTCCATCAGCCCATAGCTCATTGAGAAACAGACTCCGGTTCCTCATCCATGGTCAAGGTGGGAATTCCTTTACCATTGCCTTATTGAGAGTGTTTCTTCAAATACTTAGCATCCTTGAGTCATGCAGCCATCATAGAGAGGAACTTGTTTATGAAGAGACAGATCCATGCTGTATTTATTAGTTCCATAATGATGCATTGTTCTGTTCTCTGCTCAGATGGAATCATAAGTAGCATTTTCCTCTCTGCAGAATTTTAGATATTTTTTTTCTGCTTATAGCTGTTACACTGCCCTAAATCCAGGGTTAGAAAGGTCGGAGCTGTTCCCTAATCTGTCCTTTCCACGCATGAGCATCTGTAACTACTTCTCTCTCTAGTTGGATTGAGGATACCTGTTTTCAAAACTTCGGGAAATGTTTCCCAAATCGCACCAATAAGCTGTTTTAACTTGACTATGTGTCTGAAGCCTGTGTCTGTCTGACTTACCGGCTAGTTTGTGATGCTTATGCTGGAAGGAATTGGTCTGTATATAGGGTGGTAGTATATAGTATATATCAAGGCAGAGACCCGCGATAAGGTTAACGTCCTGCAGTACAAGTCTGAAATCTTGATGTCAGGTTCTTCCCTGCTGCCCCTGCTGTGCTCAAGCCCATCACTACCCAAAATGCAGTGGGTGGGTTGTTTGTTTTGCTTTGTTTTTTTGTTTTCCTTCACCTCCTATTCAACTGCTTCTTTCTGGAGCTTTCTGTTCTGTTTCAGAGAGATGTAAATTGACGTTCACAGTGTTTTTCGACCTCGTTAGCACTGGGGATCTTTAGGCAGTTGGATTTGAGATCCTGGAGCAGTATAGATAGGAGAATTGTATAACTTACCACCCAAATGACTCTTTTGAAGGTGTGTGTATTAGCAGTAATCCCAACAGAGTGATAAAACGTGAAATAGGGCCTTCCCATCAGAAGATGGTCTCCAAGCTTAGGCACCTAAATTTAGTCCAGACTATTCTCTAGAATATTCTCTGTCAGTTGCTCATTTTCAGGTTTTCACTATCCAAAACAGGCAACCTGGACTAGTCGGAGTTTCATGTCTTCCCTCGACTCTGAAGAGCAACACTCTTCAATTCATCTTCCACGTAAAGCATAAGGTTCCTTAGCCCCCGAGACACCACCTCACACTAGTTCATACTGAGTGCTTGAAACTTCGAAGAAGCCATGGGTAACTGTGATAAGCTGCTAAGTGTGTTTTGCAGAGTTCCGCAGGGGAACTGTATACTTTTTGCAGGAAGTGTGTGTGTATTGGGGCTGGGGGGGGGCAAGTAAATGTGTGAGTGAGAAAAATGAACTTTTGAGTTGGGGGGACAGTAAATATCAGAATATCAGTGAAGATAATTAGAACTTTGTTTTGTTGTAAGGTTTATCCAATATGAGTGTTCATAATGTTGAGGTTAAATTTAAAAAAAAGAGGCAAAAAGAAAGCAAAGTGGGTTTTCTTTTTGTCTTTAAAGTGGATGAGAACAAAACAATACTATACAAACCCTCATCTGCTCAGGAGGGGAGGAACGGTGAGTTCAGTTGCAACATCTCTTTTGGCTAAAAAATGAGAAGGAAGGAAGGAGGGCAGGAAGAGTATGAAAGCACTAATAAAAGAATAAAAGGAATTTAAGTGGCATTTCATAGACTTTTAAAAACATCCTCCTCGGGACTAAGCATTGTCCTGGACCAGAACTTTTTGTCTCAGGTAGCGTGGTGGACAGTCTTGGGCCCGGTCTCGCTGTTTGTGATGCCATTTCCAAACATGTAAAGCACATGCATCTGTGGCTGGTCAGGACAATTCTGATGTTATCTTTCCCATGTGCTGGCGTCCAGGGCTCCTTGTATTTTCTATGCCTGATGAGTGTCTTTTTCAATAGTTCTTGGCTAGAATGCTTTCAATAGTTCGTGGTCAGTTTTCTGGAGATCAGGGGCCCTTTGGAGGCCTTTGAAGGAGCCATAAGAACAAGGGAAGAGTTATTTTTAATATAGAAAGACATGATAACATTGCAAGTTTGGAATGAAAGAATGACTTGGAGGAAAAAGTATTGATCATAGAGTAGAGAGAGAAGTTAGATGCCTGATTCTGAGAGACATAGGGAATCTCATGAAGACCCTTTGCCTTTCAGAAAAGGGGGTGGGACTGAAAAGGTGGTCCATACTTAGAGAACATACTGCTTTTGCAGAGGATCTGAGTTCTAGGTACTCAGAAACCCTATCTTGTAGCTCACAGCTGTCTGTAGCTCCAACTCCAGGGGGACCCAACACCTCTGGACCCAGTGGACACCTGCGGTCCCATGCACACTGCCTCACAAGCACAAAATTTAAAATAATAAAAAATTTCAACACTTAAAAAAAAGTATGGCGGTTTCAAGGACAGAGCAGGGTTACTGAGTAGGCTTTTGAAAGGGCTGAACTTTTTTTTCTTGCACGACTTTCCCTCCCACTCATACTGTTAGCTGCTAAAACCTCTATATCAGTTTATCAGAATAGGCGTTAAACCTCAACGAACATGGCAGAATCAATCAGGTACATATTTTCAAGGTAAGAATGGAAAATAACTTAGTCAGGCACTTGTGTTTATAGATGAAACTTTTTTTCAAGGCTTTGGGAGCTCTCACTATATGCCAGGCCTTGTAACTGTTCTTAAATTAATGGTGTGTGTGTGTGTGTGTGTGTGTGTGTGTGTGTGTGTGTGTGTGTAGTGAAACTCTTATTTTCCTAAGGCAATTCCTTGTCATCATTCACATTCAAAAGAATAACGTATGATGGTCTGATTTAAAGTGTATTTTTGAAAATTCATTACAGAGAGCCCACAGTGGAAAACTTCCATGTGACTGATTTTATACTGATTTTTATTTTTCTTGCTATTTTTTTTTGCCTAAGTTTTAGATTAATGTCATGACTTGTGCACAGGTTTTCTTACATCACCCAGATGCTACTAATGTTCAGAGTTCAATGGAGAGTGGGCATGACTGAAGAACATGGCCTATCAGCAGAGTGGAATTAAGTACCATGCATGATATATACGGTTCACTTTGTAGGCTCAACACCACAGACACAGAGACAGAGAGATCGAGACAGGGAGACAAATCAGGGAGTCAGGAGGATGCTGTGTACTACCTGTTTGTATGACTTTGGGAAAAGCAATTTTATTTATTCTGAATTGCACTTTCTTAATTAGTCAAATAAGTTAGTTAGGGAAGATAACCTGTAAGGTTTCTCTTAACACTGCTCTCTTGTGACTTTAGGCCGCAGTAAAGGCTGGTTATTTAAGAGCTAGACAGAGCCCTCAGTTCTATTGATAGGTCACTGGGGAATTCTGGGTACCTCTGTAAAGAACATATCACAGAATGGTATTAGGAACTGATGAAGGAATTGCTCAGAGCAATCATGTTAACTGAGTGCTCCACTTTTAACCCCTGGCTCAAAGTTGTCTTTGAATATGTCATCTCAGGCTAATGCTGGGCCAAGAGTCATGTCTCCTCCTGGTCTCCTAATACACAATTTCCTTTCTGCATAAGCTCTGGCCATGGGACCAGCTGAAGGCAGCTCCAGTGAGGGGTCTGAATGGGAGGAAGAGAGATGTGGGTTGGTAGTCTGGTAAGTATAGCAGCCAGCCCAGCTGTGTCCTCACGGCTGCCCATGCGGTCTGAGTAATGGCTTATTTCATGGACGCTGCCCCTTCTTGTTGTTCTATTCTGTTGAGAAACAGTCCCCTCCTGCAGCAGGAATGTACTCTGCTGTGAACCACCTCAGCACCAATTCCTGACAAGCCCAGTGAGTCAAGGTCCTTACTGCCTGTTTGCACAGAGGGAAGGGCCCATGCTTGCTTGTGGGACTCACAGGTGGTTCCTGAGCAGCAACCAGCTGACCCCTCCATGGGCACGGCCGGCCTGGTGGAGTTGGGGGCAGACAGGGTGCCACCTGCTTTAGCTTGCCAGCCATCCAGGAAGCTATAACCGTGCACTGGGTGTGGTAAACACCGACCCTCTCGCTTCTCAAAGGTTGCCTTTGCGGCTGTGGAGTCGCCTACGCACATTGGTTATCTGTGATCTCATTTTATTGATGTTATTTCTACATTTTGAGAAAGATCTGTCACAGTTGCCCTTCTTTGGGAAACAAGGGCCTAAGTTCAGCATGTCTATCTGGGAGGAAAACAAGGAAGATTGCCATTAAATTCTTATCGGTGGGCACATTGAATTCCTACTCATCTTGGTTTTCTTGGTGGTGTTGAGTTTTGTTTGTTTTTAATTTTTTTTTGTTTTTAGGTTTTGAATGTTAGGTTTCTGCCTAAGATCCACATTGTTTTACCCTATTCTGTGCTAGTCAAACATTTCTTCCCATTTTACAGAAGTAAGATGTTAAACCTTGTAAAAGTGCTAAGCGCTGTTTGCATTCAAGCCCAGTTGCAGCCAACTCTAAACTTACGTGCATGCTATGCTCACGGCCTTCTGAAGCACTTAGATGTTGAATTTGGAGGGGAAGCTGAGGTATGCTATGCACATTTAGCAGTCTGCCGAACTATGCCTCATAACTTGGTTCTGTGTTAAAGATGAACATATGACTTTACCCATTAGAGACCCAGTGATCCTCTGAAATGCCAATATTTAGTGACTAAGGGGAGTATACAGCCGGGATGCCAAGTTTTCTCAGTGTCACATGCAAAGAAATGACAGAACCAAAGCCGGACTTGGTCAGATGTCCTGGCATGTCCATTCGGCCACTCATCTTAAATGTTTCTTTTGTTTGATGAACACCTACATAATAGCCACGATAGACACTGGCATGGGATTGAAATGTCAACAAGACACCCACCCCCTTCTCTGTTGCTGGAAGTACCCTTCCTCTGCCTGTTTTATACATTTTTATCACATCCCATATAGTTGGGACATACAGGGCTTTGGACAGGTTGCCCAGACCCTTGTGGTGTCAGATCTAGGAGAATGGCATAGATATTCAAGACGGCAGGCTACTGGGCAAACTGAATAGCAAGACAGGTTAATTATTTGTCAAGAAACAAAAAGAAATGCGGGTTTCTCTATAGACTACTGGAGAAGTGTGCACTTTTCCATTGTGAAAGGTTGGACTTGAGCCTTAAGAAGTAATTTTTTTAAAAAGAATTCCCCAATCCTGTTTACTTATTTTAAATTAAAAATGTTTTTTGCTTTGGTCTTCTAGACCTTAATTTATGTTATGTGAGATCCATTTTGATGAGTAGAAGGAAAGGTGGAGAGCTAGAAGCTTCTGGAAAACAACAAAACAGAGGAGAAAATTCTGACCGTCACAGTACCTGTTATATAAAGTAATTGTACCGAAGAGGCATACAAGAATTAATAATATCTTAGATGAGTAATTTATTATTTCTATTTAAAACAGGGTATTTGCTATGGTACTAAGTGTGTGTGTGTGTGTGTGTGTGTGTGTGTGTGTGTCCACTCAGAGGTTAGTTAGATTGGATCAGATCCCTAATATAACATATTATTCTTCTTAGGAAAAATCAGCACACTCGCATCTTGCTGGAAGCCAGTGCATTCCCAAGTCAAATGACAAACTCTTGGCCTGAGAAGTATACTTATGGGCTTGCTACTGTTTCCTTGTAAGTGGCTGTAAATCCTAAGTAGCCACCAGTACCCTGGGTTTCTCTGGATGATTGAGCATGGGGAGGTGGAGATGGGAGAGAGGGGATGGTACAGTGGATTATAGCAGAAACAGAAAGGTTTTAAGTTCGGCAATTTTTAGTCTGAGCATTCAGTTCTTGTCAGGAAAATTTTAGAACTCACATAAAGTTGATCTAATGCATCCATAAGGTGAGTCTTCTTCTCAAACCAGGGTCAGTCAGTATCTGAATTAGAACTCCTTACTTGTGAGTAGCTCAGAGCAGGCTTAAAAGGTGAGTCCTTGCTCTTATCTTGTCTAGCTTAAACAGTTCCTTTGTTGTGTACAGAGCTGGCCTGAAGAGGTCCTCATCGCGTGTCCTTCTGTGGCCTGATGTGAGACTCAGGATGCTGGGTCTGTTTTTACTCCAGGCCTTCAGGTAATTGCTAGGTGATCATATTCTCTGTATTCTCCTTGAAGGATGGTGCTCAGAGTGAGCTGTCGTTCTTTGGAAGAGAGAGTAGGAGGGTTCATAGGTTAGAAAGTGCCCGAGTCACAGATGATGCTTGGAGAGCTGTTAAATTAGTGGGAGATGTGGTGTGCAGAGCTGATGCTCATACAGATGAGCTCTCCAAGGTGAGTCACATGTGTGTGTGCAGGAAATGCATCCCTGATCTCACACAGATCAAGAGTTCAGTCGTACACCTTCCTTGTAGCCTGACAGAAAGAGAGTATTCTACAAGACATGCGAATGTTATTGTGTTCTACACATTGCTGTAAATGAGGCATAAGGGTTGAGAGAGGTGAAAGTGATGTTTGTAGGGTACCTCCAAGGCACTAGGAGCTTTACAGAAGCAGTCAAACCCTCGAATCACCTCTGTGAAGTTAATGTCTATCCCTGTTGCTTTTAGATAAGAAAATGAATCTCAGAAATTTTCAAATAATTTTCTCAGGGCCATCGAGGCTCATGGTCACAGGTCTGCATTTAAACCTTTATAAAAAATCCTAACCTAAACAGACACACCCATTTGGAGAGACACCTTGCCAATACTCTTGAGAGAGCATTGATTCCTGGGATTCAATTCTGTGTGTTCTATTTCCTTCTAGGATCTTCATCATCAGGGTAAGGAAAAGAAAGTCATCCAGTTATTTATAAATATTTACCGTAGGGATGGGCTTGAAAATTTTCCACCATGTATTTTCAAGTCCAAGATGGATAGATGAAAGGTATCTAGCAAATTCGCTAACCTTGCACAGAGAATTGGCGCTTGGGCCCCCATGTTGCCGACTGGAAATGGGAGTGTGTGTGGGGGGAATGATGTGAGAGCTCTGCCATGCCTGAGAACTTTCCAGGGAGGGGACAGAAGTTTAGGCCTGGAGGCCACTTGATGCAGCAGGAATGTTTGTAGAAAAATAAACAGGCACATGGAATAAATCAACATCTGCCTGCTGGACCCGGGCTAACCTCTTTAAAGCAGGAGGCGGAGCAGCAGGGGGCGGAGTCCTTTGCTGACTTTCTTTTTAAAAAAGGACACTTCAATAAGGCCTCTCTTAGGGGACCCTAGTGACAGTTCTTTAGCCCTTACCCACAGTCTTCTGCAGTGGGTGGCCTCGTAGAATAACTTACATTTCCTAGACTCCAGTGACTTTGGGGTGCTGATTGAACAAAATAGCAACAAATTTTCAGGGAGGCGGGGCCTTGGTGAGTTGCTTTGGCTTCACAGGGCTCTCTGGTCAGCAGGCACTGCCTGCTGGCATGGCTCATTCGGTGCGTGAGCAAAGATGAAGCAAGGCTCTGGTTGCTCCCAGCTGCCATGCCTTGTAGGAAAATAATATTTCCAGCACATTTACCACTCGACCAATTCCAAGGGGTTAGAATTTGGGTTAGCAAAGGCTGGCACAGGATACACACTTGTCTCCTCCTACATAGGCTACTCAAAGTATTTGCAGAGCTTCCCCCAGTTCCTGTTCCAACAGAGTCTAAATGTGATTCATCTCATTTAGTCATTAGTGCTGGGTTCTTAAGTTTGTCAGGTGGATTTAGTTGTGCGGTGGGTTGCTTAGCATAATCGTATGTTACAGACCAATCTCCTTTCTTGATTGACAGATGAGACCTAATCGAAAGGAAAGGCTCATAGTTAGGTTTCCAGCACAAAGTGATCTCTGCCTTTGGGTCAAGCATACTCCTCAGTAAAGGCACCTGAGATAGCCCTGCTTTGATTTCTAGATCGTCACTCCCAAACTTGTCCTAAGGCAAATGATTTAGCTTCTCCAAGCCGTGCTTTTCTGATCCACATAAGGAAGGTGGTGATAAAACCCTTCCACGGTGATGGAAAGGATTAGAGATAATTCCTCTAAATTCCTCTGGACCACACCACAGGGTCTCAGGAAATGGTGTCACCATTGTCTTAGCCCACCAGGTTCTGTCCTAGGCTTCTTTTGCTGCTGACACCGTTCTTACTTCGGTGGTTGTTAAAATTGCGGTTGCTGTTAACCTGGTTACAGAAAATTTTCCACTTGACACCCCTTTAACCAAGTGAGCCAGAGCGGTCCTGTGGCTGGCTGCATTATTTTCCAGTCTCTCTCTCCGCATACTTACCATATCTGAGTTCAAGCTTTGGCCAGGTTTCCAACTGCAAATCATTATTTTCAGACACAGTCCTTCCAACTTCAACACGGAGGCTTCGTAGGATGCTGATTATCAAAGCTCCGACGGTTTTCAGTGTGGAAGCTCCTCCTCTTTGCTCCAGAACTCTTGTCTTTTTCTGGGAGGTGGCCTAGACCATGAGGCTTAAGGAGGAAAACTACTACCAGATACCCCAGCTTAGCAAGTAAAGGTTCGGGTCACTTGCTGAGCCAGGCTGTCCCTCATCATAGGTGCATAAGTGAAGGTGTAGGCGATGAATCTACCTGGCAGACTTTCAGGACACAGAAGCCACCCACTGTCTGTCTTTCCTCGGGGTTCTTCATCCTGTTCCTGAACAGGTACCTGCTGGACTGTCCCAGTTCATCCAGACTTTCCCTAAAACCCATGCACCTCTGGGCTTCACAGTTGATGGTTACCCCGGATGATTTACAGCTAGAACCTGGCACCGAGGAAAGGGGATCGTGTGCCTTTAAACAGCTGTGGGCCAGTGTGCTTGCTAATCCAGTGACTAATTCAGTATATTATAAAGCAGCAATGAGCCTGCTGCCAAGTCGGGGCCCTAGCCCAACTGGAGGGAGTGTAAGGCTTGGAGAATTATTTCTTAAGCACGTTCTCTCTCTCCTCTGAAGTTCATCTCATATGTTCTCTGAACTACAGAGTCCTTCCTTGCCTTCTTGATTCCTGCCCCTCAGATCTCCTTTTCTTTGTTCTCTCCTGTCTCTATTCCCTGCTTTACTCATCAAGGGTGCTGCCTGTGCCATTTGAGCAAGGGCCAGGGAACCAGTGTTGTGCTGGGATATTCCAGGGGACAGAACTTATTACCCAGCTAGAAAGTTGCCTCAAATACTCTTGTTGTGACTGGTCCTTCAGTTCCCAATCTGGGCCGCTGTGCCCTACAGATGTCTGTTTCCCCGAGGTCCCATCCTATCTGCCCCTCTTCTGTTACCTCCTCGGGGTTGGGAGAGAAACCTTCAGCCAGAGGCGGGGACCAGAGTAAAAGGTACATTTCCTTCTGAGGATCTTTAAATGAGGGCAGGGGAAGCCTCTTCTGGGTGTGGTTTGGGATTAGTGTAGTGGCTCTCAACAGTCCTAATGTTGTGTTCCTTTAATACAGTTTCTCATGTTGTGGTGACCCCCAACCATAAAATTATTCTGTTACTAATTCATAATTATAAGTTTGTTACTGGCAACAATCGTAATGTAATTATTTTTGGAGATAGAGGTTTGCCAATAGTGTTGGGACCCACAAGTTGAGAACCACTGGACTAGGGACTCAAGAGTTTCCAACCCCCCCAGAGTCTGGGGCCTCTACATAAGTGTTCTCAGAAGTCACTGACACCAGGTGTCTCTTCTGGAAATGGCCCTTGTCCAGCTTCTCCCACAGTGTCTCAGGGAGGCTCACACAGTCTAGCAGCCATCTGAAGCATTTCCATGTGTCAGAGGTGGATGTGGGAGGTCCCAGCCTGTCTTGGTCTTCCTTCCCTTCACTGTAATTGGCATCATACTTGTCACCTTGGTTCCCTCCCATCCCAGGACATCTGCAGGCTCCTCCTTATCTCCCTTCTCAGAGCCTCTGGAATCCAGCCACGTTGGTCTCTCTGCAAAGTCTTGGCATCTGTGCAGTTGGGAGCATGCACTGCTGTTTGCATATTTACCAGCATGGTTTTGTCTCACCAGAAGGGGAACTCCAAGTGCAGGGTCTAGGTTGTCATTTGTCAAGGTACTCCCATTGCCCTCTGGGTCAGTAGCTCTTTTATCTCTTCTGATAGAATTCATATAGCAGAAGTTCAGTGGCTTTTAGTACATTCACGGAGTTGTGTAATTGTCACAAGTGCCTCATTTCAAAATGATTTTGGTGTTCCAGACAAACTTCATGCACACCCACGGCCTACAGTGGACACCCATGGAATAAAGGCATGTCATCAGTAGGGACAGGTTCCCAAGGAGTTCTCAAAGTACACGCTTGACTTGAGTTCTCCATCTTCTGATCCCCAGGGACCTACTTTCCAATTGCCTCTCCCAGCACTCAAGGGCTGCTCCACTCTGTGGGCCAGCTTGCTTAGGCGTCTCCGTAGAGTAAAGCCCCGTATTGTAGGGTGGAGGTAATGGGTAATGAGCGCTTTCACCAGCTGCATACAGACACAGGCCCAGGGAGCTTGGGCTGTGGTGGCTGCAATCTCCTAATAGCTTCCTGATGAGGCAGAGCCAGTTATTAGCATTGGATGAGGGTAGTGCATCCAGGCCTCTCTGTCCCACCTGACCCAGGCAGACGGGGAGAGTGGCTTCAGCTACTGCCTTCTTATCATTGATCAGTGCTTCTCTGATCTCCAACTACTGGCCTGTCTAGCCCACTGATCTGAAGATTGGGTCTGCCTGGCGACTGGGTCAGAGGCGCCCCTAGCTGTCTGCTGTGGGCCTGTGCGGGCAAGACTTTGAGGCAGCGGCATGATTGTCAGTATGCTGAAGTCTGGGTGCGTAGGGCTGTTCTGAGAGACCCAAAGTAAGAAGCCTGTGTAGCTCAAGGTGTTAACTAGGAGAGATGTACCATTCCTTACAGCTGTAGCTCCAATACTTTGAATATGTCTGCTTTTAGAAAGAGAGGGACTAGCATTGCTCCGAGGCCTCAGACCCTCTGGGCAGAGGCAGGCAGTTTCATTCATTAAATGAGGTTTGCTTCATAAGCCTGCGCTCTGACTTTGGGTCCTGGGTAGTGTTGTATCTTCTTGACGTTCTCTGTATCTTGGCTACTCTGTTGGGCTCCTCAGAAGAACTGAAATGGAAATGTTGGAGAGGCTTCAGATGGCGCAGTGACTCTTGGTTCCCCTTCCAGTGGCTTTTAGATGCAGTTCTGTAGATCAGACATTAACTGATGTTTCTACTGCTTTGAGAAGAATGGCACCCCGGGTTTTCAGAGCTGGGGCACGTTCTAGTGTCATGCCGCCAAAGACTGCTTCTTTAATAATCACTGATATAGGAACCCTTCTCTTGGTGGGAATATCTACAGTTTGGTGGCTGTCACTCAATCACCCCTTGTGAGCTCTAGTGGTGGCAGGTAGCACAGGGCTCCACATGCGTGTTGGCATGTTGGGTAGTTATCCCCTGGGGTTTCTGAAGAACGTGGGGGAGGGGAATAATTCTAATCCAGAGTGATGCTCCAGGACTTGGTGGTGGGAGAGGCATGGAGGACCTTCTTCTCCCAGTCTATGGCAATGAGTACACGGGTGGTGTAGATGGGAAAAATACTGGACAGGGAGTCAGAGGGTCTCAGATGAGTGACCACGTGGCTAAGTCAAGTGTGGGTCGCCTCCTGGACTTCCTTTCCCCATTAGGAAAAGAAAGAGTTGGAGGTAGATGACATCTGAAGGTCCTTCTAGTTCTTCCAGGAGTAGCGTGGGACCCTTGGCCAGTGACACAGCTCCGCAGCTCCTCCTCCACTGGCAAACTCCCTTTCATTCATCTTCTGATTATGTCTGGTTGCCAGGCAGGAGCACCTCCCTCCCAGGAGTCGTTAAGGTTTTATAGCAAATTCTGTAAATTCTTTTCTGCGTCTTGGCTGCAGATGAGGCTTTGCATAGCCCGAGCGAGGGCATATAGAAGAACAAGACCAGAGAGGGGTGAAAGCTCAGGCAGACTGCACGGGGTGACTCTTCAGCCAAAACTGAAGAGGTACGCGGGCCCAAATTATAGATTAGGTAGATCTGCACCGGCCGTGGAGAAGGCCAGATGACAGGGTTAGCTGGGAACCTAATGGTACAGGGAGAGTAACTATCCTCTCTTCAAAGTGTATTTCTGGGTCTTTAACTCCTTAGCAGCTCAGGAGACTTTAGCAGGGACTGACTCTCAAATGATTCCTTTAATGCCTGAAGTCCTAGGGGTCTGGCTCATTAGAGACATACATTGGGATTTACAGGACCTAGAGGGCCTTTAGTCTGTGAATTGTTGAACATACAAAGCCTGAGGCTGTAAACTCCAGATGTTCCAGTGTGGGGCAGGGCCTCTGGTTGCTGGTGTGTTTTGCTGGCGTGCAGGGAATTTTGAGGGCTGATAGGCCCCGAGGAGGGCTGTCTCATGTCTTCCCATGCAAACAATGGATGGGAATTTTCGCATCTTCTCTGTCAGCCTCGCTTCAGGTCTGAACGTTATGAATGCGAGTTTCTCAGCCTTCTCCCCACTCCTACCATGTGGCTCCCATGTGGCTCCTTTGAATTACACTGGGATGAGTCAGCAGGGCCTTTGGAAAGAAGCGGGTGTTTTGCCTGCAGGGAAAATGGGTGGGGAGAAATGAAGGAAGCAGGGTTTGAATGAAAAATGGAATCAGATCACATGTTCCACACCCACTTCAGCGGCCACTGTCTGGTGTATTTTTAAGGTGGTCGTCATCTGAGTTTTGCCTTTACCATCTGTACCGAGTGACTAGATTGCTTGCTAGTTGTGGCCCTGAACGTGGTATCTCAGTTATCTTGGCAGCGCGGGTTTATTAGTGTGCCCTCTGGGTGCCCTGAAATGGACTTGGGAGTGAAGGGTCTGGGGAAGGAGCACAGTAGAACCGGAAGCTCTCCTCTGGGTCTGTTGACTCCAGCAATGCCGTGCCTTGTCTGCTCTGTGCCTAAGTTCTAAAACCGCCACCAGTGCCTTCTCAGCCTGGCGGAGTCTCTCTCTCACATTCTGAGGTGTTTAAATGAAAAGGAGGATAATGGCCTTACTTTGACTTCCTTTTGCTTGTCTAAGTGCTGGTTTTCCAGGAATAAAGAAGGAAGTCACTGCTGGAGACTCAGCGGCAGGAGTGGAAAGCTGATTATATTGCCTCGTAGGGGATCTGCATTGGTCCCCAAATTTCTTGCCTCTTGGAAAAACCTAGCCCCGTGCTTAGGATTCATAGGACTGAACCCAGTGGTCATGGTTGCTGACTCTTGGTTGCTTATTAGTCCTCAAAAGATACAGGTGACGTGTATGATGTAGGTAGGCAGCAGGGTGACAGCTCACAGGGACTCACTGGGGGTGGGGGTGGGGGATGGGCGCTCTCTCCTTACATCTTTCTTCTACTCTGAGGCTGTATGCGTTTTCAGGTAGTTATTTATTACAGGCTAATCAGACCTCTGGGAGCCATTTTAGTAAGTTGGTGGGAAGAATAAGAATCCAAGAAATTCAATAGAGAGGGATTAAAATTGATTATCACAATATGAAGTCATGTTAGAACAAAAGATGATATTCCCTAAAGAATACAAAGCGATAAAAGGGAATGGAAGATCTTTACCTTATTTGTGTCTGCATGGTTCAGCCCTTGGCCTCTTTAGGCCTCTGTCAGTGGTGCTGGGCTGAACCCAGATAGAACACATCAGGTGTTCCAGCCTTGAGATACACTCTTAGTCTTGCCTGTTGGTCCCTTTGTTCAGCTCCAAAGAAATGAGCTGGGCAATGTCCCCATAGAAAAGCACTTTTGTAGTGTTGCCGGCCGCGTGCAATGAACAAACCTGCTAAGACCGTTGTCTCAGGAGCTGTAGCTTTGATCTCTATGGGTTGCTTGATTTGTCCTTGGCATCCCTACCTTCTTGAGCAGTGTAGACAGAGGCCTTAATTGCTTTTCGGGTCTGCCCATCTCAGAGGGGACTAGAGAGGGCAAGCACGCTCTACACTTGGCTAGAGACCTAATAGATTCAGAAGGAACAGTGTGAGCAAAAGAATAGCTCATTCCTCAGCAGGCAGCTTTCATGGTGACCTCATCTTCCTCCCAGCTCTGGTCCAGTTGGAGCTATGCATACAGGGCAGACTTCCAGTTCCTCCTGTCTGGGACTCACAGGGGCAGATATAAATAGACCAAGACTTTGTCTGTAGCCATTGTTCTCTGACTGCCTATTGTTTCTGATGCTGAAGCCTACCCATTACCCCTCCTCCCATTGCTCCTGCCCCCACCTCTTTCTCTTGGTGTGCAGAAGTCTGAATCTCAGCCTGGTTTTTCGTTTGCACTTGTTGGGTGCTGGGGGAGAATCAACCTATGGTGTAGATCAGCTGAATCCTAAGCCTCCTATTTTGACACCAGCAATGCTTTAGTCTGAGTCTTTGCTTGATAGATTTGTGGTGGAGACAAAGATATGTGGATGTGTTGATAGTGGGATCGGGAGGATTTGTAAGAGGTTGAACACCTGTCCCCACAGGAGTTTGATTAATGTGTCTGTATCAGAGTAATACATAGTCTGTGGTCTTGCTTTATAGCGCTCAGTACTTGGCCATTGCCTTTTCGATTTTTTTTTTCATTTTTTTTTTATATCATCAGGGGCTTAGAATAAAGCAAGATGCAGGAAGCAGTCTTAGTAAGTTGCAGATGGTGCAGAGGCTGGGATAGATAGCTAATAGGATGTGTGCAGATTCTTGCTATAAAGATTTTTTACATGGAGAAGTAGGGATCAAAACAGTGCAGTTTGCTGTAGATAAATGTGAAGTCCTGCTTTGAAGCCAATGAATGCCAGGCCCTAGGTATGGGATTCACTCCATGTGAGTTCATGTGGAGCTGGCGGTAGAGTTTGCAGCATAGTTGCCAGTGTTCTTGATTTTCCATGATCGTGTCATTGGTCTCAGTTTACCATAAAAACTAGGGTATTCTCTGTGGAGGTTTATGGTACTCTTTAGGGGCCCAGGAGTGCAGGCTTGCAATATTGCTTTTAGGTGAAGCGAGAGGCCACTGTGAATGCTTGTAGGGAGTTTTAAAACCTGGACAGAGGGGTTAGCAATGGGGAAGGATAAAGGCTGAAAAACTGCTACTGTACTACAAGGCTTCAATGATTAGAACTAGATCTGAAGGACACAACTCCCAAGCAGGCGTGTTTTTTTTTTTTTAACTAAATGGGTATGATTATTCTTTTCATAACCATCATAGCTTATTAATGAAGCTGAAAGGCTCACCAAGTAAGGCACCACTGAGTGTCTTCGGCCAGAAGACTGTTAGAGCAGAATGCTGATTTTTGCCCAGGTTTTGCCTTTCCTTTGACTGCCACTCTATTGTCAGGCTGAGACACTTAGTCCCCAGATGTGTGGGCTTATGGAGCCACGTTAAGTGTCTCTGTCTCCTCTACTGGGAAAATACACTTGCACACTCATTTTTTTTTTTTTTTTTGTCATGGTCTTTCTGGTTTGAATACAGACGGTTGCACTGTGTGAATGTGTGTGGATGTGCAGTTTTCTTCTCCGTCCAGATTTATTTATTAAAAGAAAAACACATCTGCATAAAAAAGCCTCAGAACACAGGAAGAATGTCTACTTTGTTTTTCTTTCTGTAGCACCAAGACATGCCGGCTTCCTCTGAGGGATTTTGAAGACTGGCTTTCATCTCAAACAAGACTTCCCCCCCCCCACTGGAAAATTGTCCTTTTTAGAGGGGAGGGGGCTTAAAATGTATTTATATAATCTCTAAATAAATAAGAAAACGGGGAAAGAATTTCCTTTCAAGCTTCACGGAAAATGTCCCTTTCTGAACATCATTAGCTGGAGTAAATTGAGGCACTCTGGAGCCCCTTTCCACTTGGCCTTCTGCCTCTTCTGGCTTGGTCCTCCTTGCTGTCTCTGCTGTCCCCTCTCCCGCTGTCTCTTCCCAGGCAGCCCCCCAGCTCCTCTCTCTTAGAACATCTCCAGTTAGCTTTTGAGGCCCTGAGCACTCAGTGAAAGAGGCCTGGCTCTGTGTTTGTTTCCTGCGTGGGAGGGAGAGGCAGGCCTTGAGAGAACAGTTCAAAAGTGCAGGAAAACTTTACCTCTTCCAGCCTAAATAAACGGGCTTAGCTCCATTTGTTTGCCCAGATTTTTCCTCTGCCCATGGAGAAAATGCTTCATTTCTACCTCCCCTGGATTTACTTTCCTGGGGGTGGGGGTGCCCGGGCCGCCCTCTTTTCTTTATATTTTACCTTCCAGTGAAGTACCACTGAGGTTCTGAGCCAGGAGTGGGAACAGATCAGGCCAGGGAGGGCTTATGCAGTGGTGTAGGGACATAGTGGCACCTGGAGCCCCGTGTTACAGCTGCTGCCTGCTATCCTGCTGTCTCCGGGATTGAGGTCTCCCCTTCTCCGAAGCACGCAACATCCTGTGGCAAGCCTGTCTTTTCTGGCTCCCCTGCTTGTATTTTACAAATAGATACAGAGGAAATCTCTACCTTTGTGTCTAAAGATCTGGACTTGAATTTCTGGTTGCGTCACTTTCCTGTTGGCCATGGTGGTGAAATAACTGAAGTAGCCTTCGTGAGCCTCAGTTTCCTCAGCTGGGGAGTGGAGGAAATAGTACTAAAAGATTTGAGAAAATACTTTTTACGTTCTAAAATTCTGCTTAAAAAGCAGTGATGGTAACGATAGGTGGGAAGCCAGTGAGATTAAAATAAGTCGATTATCCTAATTAATTAATTAATCCTAAGCTCTTGGGATGGGAGATGCCCAGGCCATCGAGACTCATCAATAGTCCATAAGCAACACATCAGAAGTAGTACCCCTTGCTGGGATAATAACAAGATGTCAAACGTCAGATAGTTTCCAACATTTTGAGAGCGGTTGTTTGATGGCATGCCATTACTGAGCCCCTTCTGACCCTGTCATGAGTATTTTAGTTAAAGGTTAGACTAGTAATACCAGAAGTATAAGGGGTGGGGCTGGGGCTGGCTTTAGAGAACCTGCCCAGCTTGTGCAGTGCCTGGGTTCCAGTCCTCACACTGCCAAGCCAGGAGGCAGAAGACAGAGAAAGAGCCATCCGTGTGCAGGATGGCTGAGTGCAGTTGCGGGCACATCCACCTAGGACGTCCATGGAGACTACAGCCTGGTACTGTGTTTATCAGGAACAAGGGATCACACTGTCCAGGGACTCTATGAGCGTACACAGGCATATTGTGCGGTGAGAGCTGAAAAGAGCCACCTAGGATGGAAATGCACTGAAGTATGTGACCGCCTTGTAAATGGCTGAAAGTGATCCTCTAAGGGCATCCATGTCCTGTCCAGGTGCTGCTTGTGCAGAAGAGCTCTGCCGTAGGGTGGTAGGACCTGAACCCAGGGCTAGCTGTAGGCCTTCTGCCGTAGGGTGGTAGGACCTGAATCCAGGGCTAGCTGTAGGCCTTCTGCCGTAGGGTGGTAGGACCTGAACCCAGGGTTAGCTGTAGGCCTTCTGCCGTAGGGTGGTAGGACCTGAACCCAGGGCTAGCTGTAGGCCTTCTGCCATTGAAGCACACCCCTTGCCCGCCAAACATGGCTTTAAACTATGGGAGAATCGTTGAATTAAAGGCCCACAGATGACTACTGTGGTCTGTTTGGTGTAAGCAGAGGCTGCTCGTTCTTTCAGAAAATCTTCACATATAGGACAGAATTTTGAGTACAGAACTATACATTTTCTTTGTGTCCTGTTGACTCCTAACGTGGCACTCACGGGAAGCTTTTCAAAACTAACGATCTCCAGGTTTTGTGTAGGTGTGAAGTGCTGTCATGGCAAACGCATTTTAGATGACGGCCACTCAAAGGATTTCCCCTTTGCAGGTTGGGTCACAAGATGCAGAGTGAATAAGACATCGCTCTGTTCCTTCAAGGAGGTGGAGAGAGAGAGAGAGATTCAGTGGAATCGATTTCCCTGAGCTTGCTGTGCCTCCGGGGTGTGCTCTGCCATGACGGTTATGGGACAGGCATGTGAAAATGCCCAGTGTCTAGTGGGACGTAACAGACGCTCAGCAGAGTGTGGTGTCTTTATTGAACTGGCGCAACTTTTGACAAGAAGCAGTGCATGGGATTTTCTTTGCAGTGCCTGGAAGGACAGCAGGTTTCAGGGATCGGTCAGCCTCCCAGGTGTACGGAACTGTGAAAATGAGAACAGAATGGAGAATCAGATCTCTGTCTTGAGACCATTTCCTGGGCCTTCACTTGCTGGGGCTGCTAGAGACGATTTATATTTCAAAGGCCTTCAAGCAGGGCATCTTCATTCACGCGTTTCCTCCTTGGGGGTTTTGAGTGGGAGACTTGAGCCATCCTAGGGACAGAGTCAGAGCACCGATCTGCAGGACTCAGGGGTCGGTTCTACTTTCTGGCTTCTCTCCTGGAACGGAAGAGCCTTTCTGGGTTTCCCTGAACACCTGGAATTGATTTGGGTCCTGCTGTGCCTTCCTATACATATGCTGAGGTGGAGGATGGTGGAGGGGCTTGGAAAGAAATAAATCCAGTGATTAAAAATAGCTTTTGCATGTCAGGTGCCTGAACGCATTTGGGAACATGCCTGCAATCCCTTTTGTCTGGCAGGTCTGAACTCTGGCGCTGCCGAATTACAACTGCTTTCATTTGTTTTTCCTGCTTCCCTACCATGTAATGGTCAAGGGCTCATTGGAACCATGTGTGAGCCTGGTGACTCACCAGATCCTCAGGACTTCAGTGGTAATAATGTGTTAAAACTCCTTTTGGGGGATAGGGCAGGGGATGGGTGAGGGGAAGGAGGGGGAAGTCTGAGGTCACTTCCTACAGATGTTCACTGTGCCTGGTGGACCCTGCACACTGCTTTCTCAGGCTCGGAGCAGCTTGGAGCACTCGCTGTCCTTTAGGAGACCCTCTCTTTTTTGTCCTAGGCCAGCATTTCTCTGAGAAGAGGCACCTATCTTTGAGTTGGCACGGTGTCTCCAGTGTGTGTTCTCTGGTGGCTGTGTGCATTGGCACAGAGAGATGCTGTAATCTGAGACTGGCTTACATTTTTGGACGGCCAGGTCACTGGAGGGTGAATTGGGGATTTTCTATGCCACTTCTTGCTGCCTTCTTTGGATTTGTTTTTACTGGCTGGTGCCTGCTGGATGGTAGGGTAGAGGAGAAGGACACATACCCAGTTGTTTGTTTTTCTACCTGAAGGGAATCTATTCCATTTCTCATGCTGTTCCATTGTTTGGAACAGTGATGCATTGCATGGCTGGAATGGGTGGACCCAGTGGGGACCCCCAGGTTGATGTCTGGTTATTCCTTCATCACATCACATCACTTCATTAATGAAACCGGAGCCAGGGACTCCAGAAGAACTCTTGCCTCCCACCTGCCCCTGGGATTGAAGTCATGTGTGCTCAGTTTCTGCTGCCTACTAGGGGACCCAAGAGCAAAACTGAAGGCCTTGTTCCCCTTGACTCTGCTTCTCCTCTACTGTCTGTGAAAGAGATAGGGCAGTACTCACTGTTTTTGAGATTCCCATTCTTCTGGGATGGTTGGCCCCTGTAGTGGGTGTGTCCTTTTAGAAGCCAATAGCAACTTCCAACAACTGGAGTTTTCAGCTCCTCTGGCCACTGCCATTTTTCTCCTTGTGTTATTCTCCTATACTGGAGTTTGTTCTAGGAACCTTGTCTCCTTGAAACTGCCCTTTTGGTGTTTGTCAGAACATCAACATTTTTGGTGTGTTCTTAGTTACAGTTGAAAGTTCATAAGGCCATGAGCCATTAGGAAGACAAATTAGGAAGTCTTTCCCATGTCGGACATGGAAGTCTCAGGATGACTTTCTATCCTGGTCTGAAGTCATTTCTCTCTGCTTCCCCTGTGCCAATTTCTCAATCATGATGATATTGCCTTAACAGAAGTTCTGTGGTTCAAGTGGGCCAGTAGATGAACTGTAGACCTGGTAAGATAATTTCAAGCCCTATTTTCTTTGGCTTCATCTGTCTCTTAAGATTTCATTCTGTAATACTTATTTATCTCAAGTCCTCAAGACAATAGAAGGCGAAATGACTTGTTGCTTGGATTATCTTTATTGTGTATTTGCATGTGTGTGTGTGTGGGGGGGGGAGACAGAGATATGAAATAAGGGCTCATTACGCTATTACGCCTTAAAATTATCAGATAAAAATTATAAGTGATACAGGGGCTGCCTCTTAATAGAACTCTTTTTAGAGATGAATTGGTAAGTGGCTTCCCTAGTGTGAGTTGCCTAATGGAGAAAGTGACAGTAGAGTCTACAGATTTTGATCAAGATGGCAAGTCAACCGTATGCATGTCTCTTGCTCTCTTTTTCCCTTGTCTTTAGAACTTCATCTTTGCATTTGGGCATTCTTCAATTCGTTTGTTTGTTTGCTTCTTCCCTCTCCGTGTAAGCCAGAAGGCGTCTTCTCGGTTTCTGCTTACTCTGAGAAAATTTCAACAAATCTTTATGTAACTACTTAGTCCTATGTCATATATACAGCCACCCATCAAGCTAACTCGGGGGTGAAGACAGACAGAAACTAGCCAGGTTGCTGTTTAGCCTGTCTGCTTCATGTGGATGGAAGGAAGGAAGGCTTCCCTTAGTCCCAGGAAAGAAGAGCAGCAGATGCTGCAAACAGGGTTCCATAATTTCTTTGGGGGTTATCTGTATGAAATGAAGAGTTTGGGAATAGTTTTAATTGTTAAAATAGCTCAAATTTATCTAATTTTCAAACAAAAATAAATCTTGTCTCTTTCTGCCTTGAAATCTTTACATCTTTCGATTATATTTATGCAGCCTGTTCTCCTTGGTAGTGGAGTTGAGCAGGAAGACCCTGGGTTTTCAAGAGTAGAAATCTGTCTTCTGGCCCTAGTTAGTTTGTCTTGTGACTGTGACCATACGCCAAGCCCTTCTGGTGTCTTCCTTTCCACATTTGTAGAAGGGGAACCCTGAAGCACTTCCCAACACCTCCCACCCAGGATTGTCACCCTGTGGGGATATGGTAGAAAAGTGTATGAACAAAGTCTTGAAAAGCTACCACGAGGTAGCTTTCCTATCTCTGTCTCTGGCTGCTCAGTTTATGGCAGTACCCAACCTAGGCCTGGGATCCTTGTCAAGTGCTAGAGCTTCTCCCGGTGTAGCATTTGCACAATGCTGGATGCTCATCTGGGATTCTTGTCTTCGGCTCTGTTGCTCACTATCTTACTGTAGATTCCAGATGTTGTGGCCAACAGCAGGAGAAAGAACTTGTAGTTCTATAAGGCCCTTAAGCCTTGAACCTCTTGCTGAGTAAAAACTACCTCAAGTAAGTTCTTTGTAACATTGTTGGTAGGAGCGGTTATGTTTTAGAGAACTCCAAAGAATGGTTGAAGAAGACACACGAGACACCTTTGAAGGGTTCTTGGAAACCAAACAGCCCTTAACTTGTACTGACACTCAAACAGACTAGAAACTCTTGTTTTCCATTTCCTTTGAAATGGTATGGGGTTGTTAGGGCTGGGCCACATTGAAATGCAGGCTGATGTTTCCCTGCATTCCCAGTGCTGCTGGCTCAGTGTGCCTGGAGATTCCAGGAGAGCTGTCCTGCCTGCTTCTACTTCACATTGGGTACCTTGACATGGGTTTTTACCGTTGTCTTCTCAGCAATGTGGGATGAGTCCTATGTTGTTGTAGCGGAAGGGTCCTGTGAAACAATCAGTAGACCAGAGGTTTAATATATGACTCTAGATTCCAGGCATTGTGTTGAGAGTCTCCAGGGGATTGGCACGCTCTTTCTTCAAGTCAGGATCTCTGCATTTTGAGAACTGTGTTATTTGATTTTAAGATATTGCAATTATTACCACAAAGTCTATCTCAGTATTTTTCTAAGAAATACAATTAGTTCATGGAGATACTGATTAATGTCCAGATGCCGTTCCTAAGATTAGAGAGCATCTGTAGAATGCTAAGTATTATAGTAATGAAGTAAATGTAGGAACAATAGTAATGTCTTCTTTCCTAAACCATGTCAGGTTCTCCATCTGCCTCCTCCACATCCTCCTCATCATCTTTAATATGAATAATTACCAGAGTTTACACAATCACAGATAATATTGAGGAAACTTTTGCACTGGTCTTTTAAGTAACAAGCTTAATTTATTCACTCTTAAGCATGATGATTGATCTCATTTTTTGTTTTTTGTTTTTTTGTTTTTCTCCTCCGAGACAGGGTTTCTCTATGTAACACCCTTGGCCGTCTTAGAACTCACTTTGTAGACCAGGCTGGCCTTGAACTCTCAGAGATCCACCTGCCTCTGCCTCCCAAAGGCTAAGTTAAAGTCCTACGCCACCATGCCTGGCTATTGATCAGTTCACACCACCGAAAAGACAACACAGCCGGCTGTTGTGTTACTGCTGTGTAAAGAAAGGGCCTGTTTTTTTTTGTTTTGTTTTGTTTTGTTTGTTTGTTTTAAGTCCAAATCTTGAGTTTTACAAATGCAGAAAAGTTCTGACTTTCCTCTTTAAAGCCTTTGGTTCCAAGAACAATGAGAGTGCTGTCTGATGGAGCTTACATTCCAATGCAAGTGTCTTAGATGTGGAGACAGTTTTCTCTAGCTGACTTGAGAGATCTTCCAGGAGACCCAGAGGTTGGATCTCACTACAGGAGGGACGGAGCCAGGTGGCTGCATGTGATCTAGACTTTTAGAGGGAACACTGAGGTGGACAAGCCAAGGTAGTTCCAGACACTTCCATTAGAGAAAGCAAGTGAGAGTGTGGACATGCTTGCTACCCCAACAGGATGCAGAAATCTGCATCAAAAAGCATCCGCTTTCCACTCCTGGTCCTGGCAGCCTACCAGAGCGCTGCTGTAGTAGAGGATGCAGCCTGAGGGAATCCTCCTCCTCCTCAGCCTCTCTGCCGTGGTCCTTGCTCTTGGCTGTCTTCTCATGAGGACATCTTATTGCCCCAGCTTTCATGTTTAGAAGTTAATGTGGGGCCAGCCTGCCAAATTCATTCTAGGTTCAGTTTATGGCAGCCCTATAGACACTCTATTAGCCTTGGCCTACATATCCCACGTGTGGCCTCAGCCAGTTTCCACTATCAGTAAAGCCCTTTTCATGACATTATTAATCTAATGAGATTGATGAAATAAGGCCTAATGGGGAACATTGATGTGTTTCTTAGTGACTCATGATTATTTCATTGTTTGAAGGGATGGGTGTTGTGTAATCAACAGCTATCCCTTCACTGAGCCTTTTATTTTATTTTTTTTTAATTCCAAAATCTGGGGTTTTCCATCATTTTGTCAATCTTCCTGGAGGCATGCTCTGGCGATTCAAATACTCCCTGGGACTTGAGATTCCTTGTCACTGGCAGGGCCTGGGAGAGTAGCTAGAGTCTACCGTTTTCTGCTCTCTGGCAGCATGGCTGAAAGCTGTCCTCAGTCATGTAGTGTTGTCTCTGTTCATTTTGTCTTTCTGAGGCAATATATTGAACTTCTTTTCTTGGAGGTCATATATTCAGAGCCAGCCTGCCTGCCTGCCTGCCTGATTTCCTTCCTTCCTTCCTTCCTTCCTTCCTTCCTTCCTTCCTTCCTTCCTTCCTTCCTTCCTTCCTTCCTTCGTCCCTCCCTCCCTCTCTCTCTCCCTCCCTCCCTCCCTCCCTCCCTCCCTCCCTCCCTCCCTCCCTCCCTCCCTCCCTCCTACCAGGGAACTTCTCCAACAAGCCAGCTAAGGAACTTCTAGTCACCTTCCCCCAGTTTCTGCATGTGGCAGTGAAGGTAGTCACCACATAAAGTCACAGAAAAGCTTGGAGGGGTTAGCTTTGGGGTGAAATAGCCTCAAGATGTGTTTAGACGATGCTTGGTGTTGCCCCTGTACCTGTGCTCATATGGGGCGCAGGGCCTGCAGGTGTAGGAGGGTGAAACTGTGTGGGTCTGGCAAACGGTGACACTGGCAGGTCTGCAGGATTTGATCCTCACTGTGCTTTCCCTCCTACGGAGATCATCATTGGGACTTCCTGGATCTACTTCGGGCTTGCCTGCCTGTCTTATCAGCATCGCTGCTGCTTTCCTAGACAAAGCCGCTGTCGTCTCTCAGCAGAACCAATGCTCCCACTTTTCCACAAGTCCCCTTGCATCCATTAAGGTGCACCGAAACCACTCTGTACAAACTAACAGTGCAGCGAGGCCGTTCCTCTGGTTAAATTTCAGCAGCTTTGGGTTTTCCATAGGATAAAGTGGCCTGTTCTTTAGCATGGTCTCCGTTTACCTCTTCAACTTCATGTCAAACAGCTGCCCGCCTGAGCACTCTGACTCAATAATCTCTCATCCTTTTTTTCTTTTAGTGTTACTAGTTTTATTTCTCTTTCTTTTTCTGGAATTTTAAAAATGAAGTTTGTTCTCTGAAAATTGTGTGCGTGTGTGTGTGTATTTTGATTGCTCCCCTCTTATCTCCTTTACCATTCCTGTAAATCCTCCCCACAGCCGCTTTCCTAGACAGGACTTTTACTTTTGTTTTGTGACTCAGTTAGTTTAACCAGGGCCGTCTGTGTGACCTTTGGTTTGGATCTGTTCATTGGAGCCTGGTTGCCACCCATTGGTGGGGTCACCCCTGGGTACACAACTAAAGCAGTGACTCCTTATCTGCCTGAATCTGTCAATTAGCAAATAGCTCACAGTGAAGGGTAGGGCTCCCTAGGCCTCTCTCTCATCCATGCTGGACTCTGGAGGAACTTACTCTTGTGAAGACCCAGTGCAGGCATCCACAGCTGCTGTGTGTTTGAGATGACAATGACTGTGCCTTCCTCAGAAGATGATATTTTGTAACACATCTCTGTGTCATATAGATCGTACATTATTTCTGTCTCCTCTTCCTACTTTCCTCCCTATACCTGAGAGGGGACAGGATACATGTCTTGTTTAGGGCTGAGCATTCATCTGTCACTTATTCTCAGCACCTCATGTAGCTGTGAGTCTCTTCGTTCGCTACCATTTACTGCAGAAGAGGCTTCTCTGATTAAGGATGGGAGTAGCCTGTGTTGATGAGTATAAGCAGAAATATTTAGAAGGCAGTTTATGCTATGCCAGTTTAGCTAGACAACAGTATTCACTTCCCACCCTGTATAACCTAAGACCTCCCATACGTCAGTTTTTGATAGGGCTTTCTGTATCAGGCATGAATTCTGTCCTGTGAAGAGGGCCTCAAAGCCAGAGAACAGTTGGTTACCCCATAGCAATAGTGCCACTGGTGCACAAGCGAGCACATCTTGATCATGCATTTTGTAGAGTTCCCAGTTGTGTAAGGCAATGGCTGCCTTTTCTCCAGCAGTCTCCATAGCAGGTTTTAGGATGACGAAGACTAGATGGAGGGCAGAAAGCTTCTAGCTCAGTCTTAGCTTGGTTTCCCTATATCACTCAACCGAGGTGTGTCTCTACTGTCCTGTCTCTGTTCCTGTTTAGTATAGTGCTCAGTCTTTTTAAAGCATAAAAACAGAAACAAAAAGGATGCACATGGAAAAGAAGTCCAAGTGCCCCTGTTTGTAGGCGACATGGGTACTGTACATAAACAGAACATTCCTAACCAGTTAGCTTTCAGCAAAGTGGCAGGATACAAAATTAACATACAAAAAATTAATAAAAGTCAGTAGTTTTTCTATACACCAGTGACAGAAGCACAGAGGAGGAAATCAGGGAAATAATCCCATTCACAACAGCCTAATAAAAATACCTTGGTGTAAACCTAACCAAGGAGGTGAAGAATCTCTACTTTCACCTTTCTGATACTTCTTATCTCATGACATTCCTTTATGCTGTGCCCAAAATTGAGCTGCTTAAGTTTAGTGCTCAGCACTGGGCTTTGTGTTGAAAAGCAAACAAATAGGCTCTGATCCAGTAGGCCTTCAGGAAAACTGGAAATTTGTATCCAATCATTTCCAGGCAAGGCTGGTATGCTTGCTTGGGGTACCACACTCCGAGAACAGCTAGGCCAGAGTGTGCTTTTCTTCCTTAGTTTCTGAGAATCCCTCACCTCTCACATCAACCATCTCTCTGCCTATGGCAAATTTTCCCTGGAAAAAATTCTGGAGTTGCTGTAGTTCCGGTTCTAGACTAGTGTGCACCTTCTCCCTTGGAGCCCATGTTGACACTGTATTTAAACATCTGTGCCTGTAGGTTTTTCTTAACTGAATCCTCTGTAAGAATCTGACTTGGGCAGTGCTGTTTCTATGGTCCCTGCTGTTTTTTTGTTCTGTGCTATTCCTGTCCCTTGCATATTTCAAGCACGAAGTAATTCTTGGTTGAATGAATAATATTGTTTCTTCTTTTTATAGGTAACTGAAAATATGTAGTAGCAAAAATGGTTTCATTGAATAGGAAGGATAAATGGGGGCCATGGATAGTAGAGATCAGAAGAAAGAATAAGCATATTTTGTTCACCAGGGTACAGAGAATTGTAAGCAAGACACAGGGTTTTTTTTTTTTTTTTCCAAAGGGGCTGAGCATATTGTGGAAAACCCCTGCAATTTTACCTGCTGTGATGAGGACAGTAACACAGTTCCTTCTCAGCTTGCATTCTCTGGCTCATTCGCACCCTCTCATTCTTTGTGAGTGGTTAATTACCTGTGTGGTTTTCGTGTTTCATATGCTGGTTTTGTTTTTCCTTACAGATATGGAATGTGCAGATGTCCCTCTGTTAACTCCGAGCAGCAAAGAAATGATGTCTCAAGCCCTGAAAGCTACTTTCAGTGGCTTCACAAAAGAGCAGCAGCGACTGGGAATCCCAAAAGGTATTCTTTTTACAGTAGGAAAAGGGGCCACTCAGGCCACAGTGTTAGGGAAGGCTCTTGCTCTCCCCCAGCTAGGCTGCCTTAGAGTAGCCCCACTGGAATCAGCAGTGGCCATTGCAGACATCCGTGAGATACAGGGGCTGAGGATTCACCCTCTCCCGGCTTGTCATCACCATCTTGGTCTTAGGACAGTCTTTCTCGACCTGTCTGTACATCCGACTCTCTGGATCTCTGAGAACTTCCAGCTAGGCCCCAACCTAGAGCACTGCAATCTCAACAGGTGCTAGATAGCTCTAATTTGTAAGCTCCTCAAACAATTCCAAGTTGCAGACAGACATGTTTGGAAGCATTTGTTGTAGGGTCAGTCTGGGCTACCGTGCATGAATCCCGGGGGCTGATGTTTACGCTCTGTTTGCTTCCATGTCCTTTGGCACGTGTGCTCGCCCGTTGGGTTTATGGAGAACGGAAAGGGTCTGGAGCTGTAAGAAAGAAGTGAGCTAAGAATTATCAGCTTCACCTAGGAACATTCATTGGACAGTCAGGAGCAGGAAGGCTTTTGTTGTTATTGTAGTTAGGAAAGTTGGAGGAAGGCCGTCTGTATCAATCACGCCTCTTCCTCTGCTGGATAAGAGATTCCCAGCATGGCCAGAGTAGGGCTTTAGTTTAGAGTTTTGGAGTATATATGTGTATTTTTTCTTCTGTTTACAATTTTACCCTAAACCTGGGTGGAAAACAATCCCAAACATTCCATGAGTACCAGAAGGCTGAGCAATATAACCTCTGAGCATCTCATGAAGTTAGCTTTTGGATTCAAGTACCAGTCACGTGGCCACGGCAGCCCGTTGTCATTTGAGCCCCTTTAGTGATACTGGCAGATACAGCTCTGTCAACCCTTAAGTCATGTATGCAGATTATATGCCATCACTACTGTTCAAAGTAGGGCCTGTGGCAGGGGCAGACATTGCAGGGCATATGTCTAGTGTAGTCACTCATAATGACACTTGAGTGACTTGCTATTACTGATTGTGGCGATTGTTATAAAATAATAAGTGGCTAAGATGAAAATAACCCCGTATAAAAACCTCCAGTGTGTTGAAGAGCTGAGTGCCATTTGTGGAAAACCTTTTACTTTGCAACCTACTGCTTTTCAAGAAGGCGCGTTCCCTTCTCTGGGGCTTTTAAATTTTTTAATGGAAATAAGGGTGAGAGATATTGATGGGAGTCTTGGTCTGAATGAAAGCAGAGCACTGTTGGTTGACTGACCACAGCTCCTCCTACCTGGCAAAATAGGGGAGGTGGAATGTTGAGTGTGGGGAGAAAGTATCAGAAAGGAGCTGCAAGGTTCATTTTCACAGGATGCTGGTCCCTAGGTCTGAGGGTAACTAGTATCCTCAGCCTTGTTCAGCCCCTTCACTGTCTGCTCCCCAGCCTGACCTACCCCGTCCTCATTTGGTCTCTCTTCTCAGACCCCCGGCAGTGGACAGAAACCCATGTTCGGGATTGGGTGATGTGGGCTGTGAATGAGTTCAGCCTGAAAGGCGTGGACTTCCAGAAGTTCTGTATGAACGGAGCGGCATTGTGTGCCCTGGGTAAAGAATGCTTCCTCGAGCTGGCTCCAGACTTTGTTGGGGACATCCTGTGGGAGCATCTAGAGATCCTGCAGAAAGGTAAATGCGTGAGCACAGCGAGGAGGAGGTTGTGTGAAGTTTTTCCAAGAGTAGGGGGGAAAACTTGCCCAATAGCAGGATGCCCATGCTGTTGTCTGTGGGTGCTCAGCCCTGGCATAGATGGTCGGTGGGGATGTCTTTGGTACAGAGCCTAGCATAGTACAAAAGATCAATACTTGCTGGTTTATTTTTTTGTGTGTATGTGCATTAGGAGTTAATATTTTAATTTTTAGCAAGATTGAACTTCTTTAGTGTCTTGTATGCAAAAATACGATCCAAGTTATTTTTGAACAAATAGTTCCCACAGCTAAAACCTGTATTTAAAAAAATATGTTTTCTTTTTCCTCAGTAACTTTAATATATCCTCTCTTGATCTGTGATGTATACTCCCTGGTACAGGAGAGCACAGCTTCTCCAGTCTTCTTAGCAAGACAGATTTCTCTGCCGCTCACTGACTTGGGATTATGGTAGTATAGAATACCTTTTACATTTGGAGCCAAAGCTGGGGTTATATTAGGACATGGTGTTGCAACCTTGTAACGACACAGCCTCCTCTACCGGCCTCTTCTAACCTTTTTGGACCAAGTGACTCATGTCCCGTAGCTCTGGCTGAGTATAGAAACAGCAGCAGGCGGCAAACTTGGGTGTTTCTGCGCTTATTTTTCTGAATTTCTTCTTAAAATAAATTATAGTTACCAGCAGTCAGCAGTGCCCTGGAGCTGACTGTAAGCCTAGATGCCTGCTACCCTCTGTAACCAGGCCCACCCTTTCCCTGTGGTCACCAGGCCCAAGCTGTAGGCGCAGCCACTGGGGGCAGGGCATCTAGCTCTTTCCCTATAATACCTTTCTTTGTTTAAGAGTATGGCCTTCTCTGGGGCAGAGGAGAGACCTAGTCCCGGTCCTCTGGACACAGAAGTGTGATGGGCACTCCCTTTCCTCAGCTTCTTGTTGAAAATGATCAGCGGGTGAACACAGTCAAGCGGATGAACACAGTCAAGGACTTGGTGGCTCCTCCCGTGGACAGCAGCCTTAGTATGCACTGATGCTGACCCCTAGGCACTGTCACGAGGGGAAAAGAAAGCTGTGGCAGGCTCCTCGCAGAGCTGGTTTAGCTGCTGGCTTTGGAACACAACAGCAGGTTGCACCAGACCATGAAACCAAACATAGTCTGTTAATACAGTGCTTCTCGGAATCTGAATGAGCTCCCGAAGATGTACCAGTTTCTTTAGCTTTGGGTGGGCTCAGTCCACCACTGATCCTGACATAATCATATCCTTGATTCCAAAGTGTTACAAAATAGATTTGTCTCTTGGAATCGTCCCCACTTAGTGACCAGCACTTTAAACTCTGCCCACTTTTAAATCTTTTTAGGTTTCACTTCCCATCCTGTGCTCTTGCTGTGATACTGTGGGCTTGTAGGAAATTTCCGTCTCTGAGACAGGGTTGGACTGTAGACTCTGTTTACGCTGTGGAGGACTGTCAGGGAATTGAGGTGAAGGAGGGGTGTAACTGAGTACTTTGGGAAGGCAAGTCCTGTCATCCCAGCCAGTATCTTGTGGCTCGAGGCAGTAAAGCTGTCTTTCTGTGGGTCCGTAGAACTGAAGAGCTGGTCAGAATGTTTGTGATCAGGACAGCACGGCAGCCAGCGAGCATCGCAGCTTGGGCGGAGTTAGAGGCCAAAGGTGCAGGGGCTGTTTCAATCTGATAAGCTGCTCAGCCAGAGTTTAATCATTTTATCTCAACTGGGAACTTTTTTTTTTTTTTTGAGTACAGGCATAAACTTGTTTTCCCATCAGCCTTTGCTCTTAGCAGGCTAGCAGATACCTGAGGAAAACCCCGTATCAGTTGTCTGCCTTTACAATTGTGTGTTTTTTTTTTTTTTTTTTTTTTTTTTTTTTGGCAGTGAAATACTGCCAAGGTTCTGGTAAATGTCAATAGCTGTTGCATTTGATTCTAGTCAGGGGACCCTGAGCCCACCACGACAGTTCTGTTCTCCACTATACCTTCTCTCCATTCCTTTCTGGGTCCCAAGGAAGTTGGCATCTAGGTGGTTTAGATATGTTGCATCTCTTACTTTACGTAAGTCTCCATGGTTCACTGAGTGGAGTCGCCTTACCAGTGTCCTGCTTCTTGTCTGGGCCTGAATTTGAATTCCAAGAACAATGAGAAAAGCACAGGAAAAAAAAATTTTTTTTCAGACATCTGCAAAAACTGGAGGATACAAAAATCTACTTGCCCAGAGACTGAATGCATTTCTGAAGTGGTTTTTAATTTGTCAGTTTGAGTATTAGGCGCTGATCAGGGTCCTTGAGACATCCCCAGAGGAGCCTGAAGATGCAGCTCTCTGAACGGAAACACCAAGACATCACAAATTTTCCCAACCCTTAGACATTATCCACTGGGTCTCCTTCCAAGACAGTTAAATCTCATTTCACAGCCCCTGAAATGATAAACTCAGCCATACTTTTGTGATCCTATTCTGAGACAAGGCCCCAGTCAGGCAACTAAGGCACCAACTCCTTTAATATGCTTGAAGGTTGGTTTGTTTGTTAGTTTCTTTTCTTTTCTTTTTCTTTTCTTTCTTTTTTTTTTTTTTTTTTTTTTAAGAAAAAGGTTGAGGTCGTTGGGGTCCTTGTGTGTCCAAGACCCTCATGGACCAAGTGTTCCTTGCATATTATCTTTATTTTATTCCCTGATGTGTTTCTTACAGAGGACGTGAAACCATATCAGGTTAATGGAGTCAACCCTACCTATCCAGAATCTCGTTATACCTCGGATTACTTCATTAGTAAGTGCTGGCTCCCACTCTCCTCTCGCTCTTTATGGGAGGGAACTTGGAAAGGCCCCTGTTTTAGTCGGTCTCAGGTGCTTTAATCATAACTCTATAGAAATTAATATTTTCTTAATTATGTTCTGCTTTTGGTTTGTTTATTTTATGGCTTTTCACAGAGTCCAAGCATTCAGCTTGTATGCATGTCAATCAGTCTACAAAGTCCCTGCAACCCGGGAAGGGCTGCACCCTGGCCAGATTTTGATCTTCTTTAATCTCATGTGTGATAGTGGCCTGGGGAGGGATGGGTCAGGCATTGGATTTTGTCCCACACGCTTTCCTTGTCTATTATTGAGGATGGCAGCGTTTTAAATGGAATCCCTCTGGAAGAATGGCCCATATAGCATCACATTCTAGTACAGAAAGTAAAGCCTTCTCCTTTTTTAGTGTAAGATATCTTAGAACGCCATAGAGGCGGCCAGAGGAAAAGAATGCCATTGGATTTCTCTGATGGCTCTGCCTTTAAACAGGTGTGATGTCACTGTTATCTTTTTCTTTATTCCAGTGACAACACTTACACTCACTAGCCATCAAGAGCATCACAAATGTTGCACACATTGTGCACACAGAGTCTCATTTACCCTCACTCATCACAGTGCTCCCAGGAGGACTTAATCAACCTTCTTTTACAGACAAGTAAACTCAGTCCCAAAAGGCAGGTATCTTACCAAGGGCTGCAGATGGCAAGTTGTAGATCAAGGCTGAAACCAAGCCCTTCTGATTTACTCTCCCTTTATCCTTTAAGGGAGTCCATTCATGTCACATGCTGGGGCCTTGATAGGTAGTAAGAATTGCTTCCTTTAGGTATCAATCTCTCCAATTGTACAAACTCTCCTTTTCTAGGCTATGGTATCGAGCATGCTCAGTGTGTTCCTCCCTCAGAGTTCTCAGAGCCCAGCTTCATCACAGAGTCCTACCAGACGCTGCATCCCATCAGCTCAGAGGAACTCCTGTCCCTCAAGTATGAGAACGACTACCCTTCTGTCATTCTCCGGGACCCTCTCCAGACAGACACCTTGCAGACAGACTACTTTGCCATCAAGCAAGAAGTGTTGACTCCAGACAACATGTGCATGGGGAGGGCTAGTCGTGGTAGGTCAAATTTACTTTCAAATTCCTTGGGTACTGGAATGACCTTTATGAGTTTTTCAGGTCCTGTTTTACTCATTTATCATCCGTCTGGTATTCATCAGGTTCAGCCATTCTGTTTTTGAGCGTGTAGATAATAAGACCTTTTACCATGGGATTTTAGCCTTATACAACATGGCTGTAGTCGGACTTTCTTTTCTGCCTCTAGTCCCAAATAACAACACGAGACTTACAATTAATTAAGAAAACTCGGCCTTAGCATAGGTTTGTCTCATTAGCTCTTATAACTTAAATTAACTCATTTACATTAATCTACATTTTGCCCGGTGGCCTTTTACCTTTCTTTCATTGTGTGTATCTGACTCCCTCTGTGTCTCATTGTCATTTCTCTCAAGCACCTAGAATCATCCTGGGTTCCTCTCTTTTCCCCAGAAGTCCCACCTATCTCCTGCCTAGCTATTGGTCCTTCAGCCTTTTATTACACCAATCACAGCAACACACCTTCACACCGTGTACAAATATCTCACAACAGATGGCCAAGAACTTGGGGTCCATGCTGGAACTAAGTATGGCAGAATAATAATCAAATGTGTTATTAGGGTGAAATGGTTTGCCTATGTAATACTTCTAGTTGGATTTTGAAAAGTAGACTGCAGCTTCCTTAAGAGACTTTTGTTTGAGAGCATAATCTTCTTGAAGGTTGACATGTGCCTTGGTGTTCCTCGTGGGGTACACCTGGGCCACACTGTAGAACCTGACTTGATACCTGGGATGACCTTTGCTGTTCATTCTGGGAACTGAGCCACTTGTGACATCTTTGGTTTGGGAACATGCAAGATGGTTAACCAATGGTTTATTTGGAACTGGTCATCAGCAGTGTGGTGAAAGTGTGTATTTAGCTAGGGGACCAGGGAGAAGAGGTGGCAAGAGGCTTCCAAATGAAGGTACTCTTGTTGACAAGGCTATTATAACAACGATAAAAGCATTCACTGGCAGTAAAACCAGTGTTTCAAAATAGGTCTGGCTGACCTGACGTTCCAGAGGTAAAACATACGTGTTGTTTAAGATGAGGCCATAAACATTTGATGACTAGGAGCAGTGTGTTCAGATTGTTTTGTTGTTGAGAGAAGTGTAGTCTGTGAGAAGGAGGGGCTTCTTCCTCCAGGAAGAGTCCGCTTGTTTCTGAAAAGCTAAAGATGCTTTTCATGGAGGGTAAATGGGAAAGTGGTAAAAACGGGAGGAGGAAGGTGGTGATTCCCGCTCACTGAATTACCCTATATTACCTGCGCAGAGCTCTCCAAAAGGAGGAGAGCCCAAAGGAATACCCTGTGGCCATTGTAAACCATGCCTACTGTCAGACTCTTCCTGTCTTTAGGCTCATACTTCCTCCCAGCAGGCCTCGGGATAGCTAACTGGCCTTGCGCAGGGAAAGTCCCTGTGAAACCAGAACCTGAATGGTCCTTCTTAGACTCCTGGGTTGTTTGTATTTCAAACCAAAGGGAATGGGTGGGACCACGTTTGTCTTCCCCTTTCTGTCTGTCATTTATTTTTGGGTGTGTGTCTATTTAAATACATGCTCACAACTGTATGCATCTGTGCACTTCTTCTCAAGCAGCTTGAAGCTTTAGAACCGTTTTCTTCCTTATGGGGCGGTCTCTGTGTACGTTCAACGAGACTGAGTTGTGGGTTTAGGGTTCAGCTATGTTGTAAATCTGGGTAGATCTGTAATCATGTTGTTTTACAATTGTGGCCGGTTTCGCATTTGTGTAAATGTCCCTTCTCCCTTCCCTTTTCTTGGTTCTTGGGTCCTCACTACCCCTTCGAACCCTAACTAGTGATTAAAAGCCCAAACTTATCCTTACTAAAGGACCTCAGGTGTTTCTTTGTGGCTCCACTGTCCCTCCTCTCCTTCAAGCTCAGGCCCTAGAGTTACGGGGGAGACCAGCTTGTGCGGGCCTGCTTGCTGCATGGTAGATGTGCCGTAGCAGGGCTGGCCAAAGGGCCCTTGATTCTGAGTGTTGTGATTGGTCTAGACGACAGACGTTACTGTTAGCTGACTATTAATAATCGTAGTATTCAGATTGTGTGTCATAGTGCACAAAGTGCTTCTCTGTCCCTCTTGTGTGTGCCATAAGGCCGGTCTTTGTGTGAGGCTTCTCTGTGGGTCGCTGTGAGGCCACTCGTCTACTGTTGAGAGCGCTGTTCAGTGGAATCGGTTAGCTTTGGAAGGACCTTGCCGAGGCAGTTCTCGGGAAAGATGGTCCGTGCTTGTCTTAGGGCATGCTTGCCTCCCTGGGTGAACTCAGAAGCAGAGCTGAGTGTCTAATCCTGTTGGATTCAGCCAGTGTTGTGGAGAAAACCCCCGTTATTGAAGACTTCCAGCTCTCGGGTTGTGACAGCGAACTAAAACGAAAGCTGCAGTCTGCTCTAAACCACAGCCTGCACCGCGTGGCATCTGATGAGGCTGCAAGAGGGCAGTGACGCCTACTTTAGCACTTTGGCTAAATGAAGTGCTTTCAGCTCCCGGCCCTCCAGATAGAAAGATGGCCGATAAGAGTAATTGCAGGAGACTCGGGCAGAGAGAACCCCTACATACCGACGACTCAATGGGCAGGGCATCCTTCATGAAATCTTAGGCTTTTGCTCTATTTGTGCCAGAGTAATCAAATAGCAGTTAACATCCATAGGCTGTCCGAGAGAGCCCCTTTCTATGAGACGCCAGAGAGGTTTCTGCCCTGTGGAAAAGGCTATGGCCTTCTATGTATGAGCTGCTTCCATAGGATATTGAATGTGACTTACAAAGGTGGTACTGGAAAGGGGCTGATGTGGTACTGGCTGGGCAGGCTGGGCAGGCTGGGCCGGGCGCTCCTCGGGCTCTGCTTTGCCTTCCTTTGAACAGATGAGCAGAGAGAGGGAAGTGAGCTGGAGCTCACTGTCTTAAGCATGACAGGGGGGAGCAGAGGGTAAAATGTCCACAGTAGTGGGTTGTACCAGAAGTACTTGTTTGATTAAGGCTTAATTTTTTTTAAAGCATGTCTTTCCCATGTACTTAACTTTGATTTGGATAGATGCTTATGTTTGAATTATTAATTAATTAATTAATTAATTCTCACCATCATGAAGAAGAGGGTATGCCAGAAGCACACTAGTACGTGGTTTTATAAGCCATGTTTACTTCAGGATTTAGCCAGCTTTGCACAGTTGAGAATTGATTTGGGGGTATTTCTGCAAACACATCTTGCTTGGACTGGGTAGAAGTAGAAGTAGCCATCCCATCTCCTGAGATCTGCTTCCAGTTGCCAGAAAAGTCACTGGACAAGGAATATATATATATATATATATATATATATATATATATATATATTCCTGGGAATCTTTTTAGATCTTCAGTGTATTTATTTTTCTCTTAAATTTTTCTTATTAGCCCCTCTTTTCTTGGCTTTTTTTTTTTTTGCCAGTGGAAATTTCTCCAGGAATGATTACACAAGCACAGCAGCTGTGTATGAGCTGGTTTGGGAAATGAATGAACTTGCGTGATCTTGTGGTCAGTGAAGAATGCCTGAAGCAACTCACAGAGTGGAAGGTTTCTGCCCTGCTGTGGGCTTTAGCTCCTCTCCCTTCTTCTCTGCCGCCCTGGAGTATGAACTCCAAGTGCTAAACTGTGTCCGAGAGGATAGACAGTACAGTTTTCTGTCCGGAAGAATGACAGTGAGCTTTGTTGGGCATAGTTTTCCTCTCCTTGAAGGCATCCTCTGACTTCTTTCTCTCTCTGAGAGGGCATAAAGGAATCACTCGGTATTTGGGAAAAATGCTTAAAAAGTAATTCAGTGCCAAGGTCAAGGGAAGCCAGTCTGCTCTTAATCTAATGGAATCTTTTCTCTTATGATCACAATATTTTGCCGAACTGGGCCTTTTGAAATCATTTCATTGGCTGGAATTGAGAGAAAGAAATTCCACCTGACAGGGTTCTGTTTGTTTTTTTCATTAATCCACTAAGTCTGACATATTAACCAGGACTCTCATGACAGGTAACATTCCAAGCTTCTACATTCCTGGCTTCGGAATTCTCCAGGTTCCAATACTGTTGTGTCCACATGGCATATCACAGGGATAGAACCTGATTTCAGGTCTCTATGCTGGGAACTATAAGCCAGGCTATGGTAGCGTCTCTGAGGCGGTGGCCAGACCAAATCCCTTCCCCCAAGAGTAGACTCATCACTTCTGGGGCTCCTGTAATCCTGGGCCCTCTCTCCCTTCATCCCTCTCCAGGTCTGACTAGCAATCTGTCCTCCATAAGAGGGTTTTTACAGTTGTTTTTTCCCAACCCCTCCTCCCTGCCCTCTTCCTACCTCCTCCTTTACCTCCAGGTAAACTCGGGGGCCAGGACTCTTTTGAAAGCATAGAGAGCTACGATAGTTGTGACCGCCTCACCCAGTCCTGGAGCAGCCAGTCATCTTTCAACAGCCTGCAGCGGGTCCCCTCCTACGACAGCTTCGACTCCGAGGATTATCCTGCTGCCCTGCCCAACCACAAACCCAAGGGCACCTTCAAGGACTATGTGCGTGACCGTGCTGACCTCAACAAGGACAAGCCCGTCATTCCCGCTGCTGCCCTGGCTGGCTACACAGGTAGGCACCCAGCCCCTGTCTAGGTGGCTATTTGCATGCTTCTATGGGCCAGGTCAAGTGTGAGGCACAGAGACCCACGCGCACCCTCTTTTCTTTTTGTACAGAGTAGCTGTCTCTCAAGGGTCTTCTGTCTCAAGCCATGCTGCTTGGGAAAAACTGCTAATTTTTTGGAAGCCAGTAGTATCATCCTATCTCAAGGGTTCATTTTTAAGAGTGGTAGAAAATTTAACTTTTGAACTTCTTCCATATCTGGGGAAGGGACCTGTGACGACTGGGAGTTTCTGGAAACTGCCTCATGGCTGGTATTGGGGGACTTTTGCTCTGGGGAGACCATTCCAAATATGAAACCAGAAGCTTTTTTTTTTTTCTTCCTTTAATAGTCGAGTTTAGCAGCCTGCAGGCTGGAGAGTTTCACAGTACGTTTATCATTGCAGTTTTCCTTCTGAATTTAGGAAGTGTTCAAAGCCATGTCCAGAACCTTAGATCTGTTTTGGATTTCCATAGTAAAATATTTAACAACAACAACAACAACAACAACTTAGCATTATGGTTGCTTTTCTTCCAGGCATGAAAGCTATAGTTAAAAT